>NW_027186492.1:22646685-22664814 GCF_028583685.1 Petaurus breviceps papuanus
GTGGGGCTAGTCGTCTAGATCTGTTGTGAGGGCAAACGCCCGCAACACTTAATGAAAAAAATCAGAGCTGAATTGAAAATTTGACATTCAGATACAAGAAGCAAGAGAAGCTTGAGAAGGTAAACAGGGAAAAGAAATCATAAGGAACTTATCAAAGTTGAACTATTAACATTCCTTCATGGAAAATGATAATTGTAACTGATGAAGCTTCTCTCAGTATGAAAATAGTTGAAGAGAATAGAAATATATATATAATGTCTATATAGGAGGGTATATGGGGGTATAAATACATGTGTGAATGTGTGTATATATGTTTGCAGGTATACATAGATAGAGGGCACAGGACCAATTTAATAGGAAGGGATGATACTTAAAAGGTGAAACTGAGAGGTGAGAGAGGAATATAATGAGAGGAGATGGGGAGAGACAGAATAGGGTAAACTATCTCATATAGAAGAGGCAAGGGACAATGGTTACAATGGAGGGGAAGAATAGGAAGGCAAAAGGGAATGGGTCAACCTTATTCCCACTGAATTTGGCTCAGAGGGGGAATGAAATACACACTAAATAGGGTATCTCACCCTACAGGAGAGTAGGAGGGAAGGGAATGAAAAGGGGGAAGATGGAAGGGAGGGCAGGCTGGGAGGGAGGGAAGTTGGAAGCACTCATTTTTGAAAAGGTATGGGATCAAAGTAGAAAATAGAACAAGTGGGAGGATGGATAGGAGAGAGGGAAATATAGTCAGTATTTTACAATATATCTACTATATTAATGTTTTGCATAAGCTACACATGTACAACTTATACTGAACTACTTATCTTCCCAGTAAGGGTGGGTGACAAGGGAGGAAGGGAGGAAATCAAATGTTTAAATTACGTACATATATATATATATATATACACTATTATTAATACTATTTTACATGTAATTGGGAAATAAGATGTACAGGCACTGGGGCATAGAGATCCACCATGCCCTACTGGAAAAGTCGAAGGGGGTATGGGAGAAGTTATGGGAGAGAGCAGATTGGACGAAGGGATATCCTATGGGATTGCTATTTTGGGGTGGCAGGTAGGGGAAAAATGGGGAGAAAAATTGTAACTCAAAATCTGGCAGAAATTAATAATGTAAATCAGAAGTTAATAAAGCATTTGAAAATGTAATAAAAATAGATAAATATTTAAAATTATGCTAGAAGATTGTTTTTGTTTGCATCTTTTTATTCTAAATAGTACCTAGCACCCAGTAAGACTTCGATAAATATTCATTAAACTGAAACATTGACAAAGCCTCAACCAATACTCTTCCACCAGAGAAGGGTACTTAACTGTGGATTAAATAAAGAAGAGGCTTTTCCTTCATCTCTCTCCCTCTCAAGGAAAAGGTTTCAACTAAGAATGATGCCAGAAGAGGGTGGGGTAGAACCTCAATGTTCTGAGTGAAGATAATGTTATAGGGCAAAGAAAGAAGGTCAAACCTAATCAGTTCTGTAAGCTAGTGAGATAGGACATCAAATACCAAAGAATAAAAGCATTATTTTACTGCAGTGAAGGTTTAGTTAAAATTGAATACCATGAATTTATAAAATACCCAGTCAGTTTCATTCAACAGCAGATGAGTAGGTTTAGAGATAGCAGATGGTAGGAGTAGTCCAGGGTTGAGGTTTAGCAAGGGATGAGAAGTGATAGGACATTTTATACAATCTTCCCATATTTGAGTTTTTCTATAACTGTTGTTGCATTTAGCATTATAATACACAATTACACTTGTATCATGTAATTTGTTTAGTTCTTCCTCAATCGTTGAGCATAGATTTTGTTCTCATTTTTTCCTATTAAAAAAAAGTGCTACCATGATTTTTTTTAATCAGATAAGTCTTTTCTTATCAATGAATTCCTTATGGTATAGAGCAACAGTGAAATCTCTGGGTCAGAGTAACAAGTAAATGATTGATTGATTGATTGGATGAATTAAAGAATATGAATTTATTTAGCACTTATTAAGTCAGCTCAATTCCTAAGTACAGTATAATCTTAACTCTCCTTTGTTAGTTACCAAAAGTTTATAGCATGTTATATATGTACGAAAATGGTTTCTCAGGACTGTTCAATACCTCATATACTGGAGAACATTTGCATCAATTAGATAGATTAAGAAGGTTATAAAAAGGTTAATAAGGGGCAACTAGGTGGTACAGTGGTACACTGGCCCTGGAGTCATGAAGACCTGAGTTCAAATCTGGCCTCAGAAACTTGACATAGTATACTAGTTGCATGACCTTGGGCAAGTCACTTAACCCAATTGCCTTTCCTTCCGCCTCCAAAAAAAAAGGTCAATACATTATTTTGTAACATTGTTGAAGCATAGTTATCAATGTTGTATTTCAGATTTTAAATTAATATACATGTTATGTCAGTATATAGTTTTCTCTACATTATTCGTCTCTGTCTTGGGAACCATGTTCTTAATTTTATCATAGTAAGAGTTTGGCAGAATAACATCTCAATTTTTAAATGTAGTTTATATCATTTAGGCAATATTTATTCTTTAAATGTTTTTATTCACTCATGAATCCATCTGGTCTTAGCGGATCTTCTTGCTGTGGAAATTGATTTAATATTTAATTTCTGTTTCAGAGATTGGGTTATCTAAGTTGGCTATTTTTTTAGTTCATTTTAGAACTTTTTATTTCTGTATGTACTCTTTATATTTTGATGTATAATATTTCATTTATTTTAAGTTGACAAGGATTATAACAATAGTTTGTTACTTTTTTATCTACTGGTATTCTCATTTTTTAAAAAAATTGTCATATGATTTCCTCCTGAATATCAATTAACGAATTAATATCAATGAACTGAGAGGGTACAGCCAGATGGTAGAATACAGGCAGCACCTCAGTCAAACACTCCCAATACTCCCCTCCAAACAACTTTAAAATAATGCTTCACACTAAATATTGAATCAGCAGAGCCAACAGAAGGTCAGAGTGAGACATTTTTCCTGTGACACTGGGGTGAGGTTCTTCCCAGAATGTAGCAGAACCAACACCAGTACCAGTAGTAGGCCTTGAAAAAGCAGCCATGACAGTAACAGCAGCACCATTGAAAACTCTCAGTTCAGACATAGTAAGAAGGTCAGATGACTAGCTAAAAAGAGATTACAGGGGGGCAGCTGGGTGGTGCAGTGAATAGAGCACCAGCCCTGGAGTCAGGAGGACCTGAGTTGAAATCTGGGCAAGGTACTTAACCCCAGTTGCCCTGTCCTCCCCCCTCCAAGAAAAAAAAAGATTACAGTGTGCCCTTTGCTGGCATTGATTGGCAATTTTACTACCCATAAGAAGTTCTGTGTTGCAGTTCCAGGGTAGAGAAGAGCACTTATGGGCCAGTCAGAAGGGAGCCAGGGCCTCATCCAAGGCAGAAAGGATCACTAGCACTTGTGGTCACAATAGAACAGGGGATCTGGTAATAGTTAAATGGCCAAGAAGAGCACCAATACTTGTGTCTGCAGGGGAACAGTTTTTTATTAGGTTTTTATTTTTAATATAATTTATTTTTATTTATTAGCAGGTTTTTATTAGGTGAAGATCAGGGCACAGATGAGGAGAGGAGTGACCATATGTCTCTCCAGATCATACCACCTTGGAAGAACCAAAAATTTGCAGACTCACAGGAGTAGCCTTGAAAAGAGCATCACAAAAAAACCTGAAGATTGGGACAATGCCTCCTCACCCCCAGGTGAGCAGAGCCCAACTTTAACATAAAGTTTGAAGTCAAGAAATAGGCTGAAAAATGAGGAAACAAAAAAAAAATTTGCTCGAAAAACCTACTATGGTGGCAGGGAAGAACTAGGTAAAATCAGAAGACAACAGTGTGAAAACATCTACAAGCAAAGACTCAAAAGAAAAATTCTAATCAAACCAATGCTAAACAAGAATTCCTAGAAAGTTAAAGAAAGAGCTAAGAGTAGTAGAGGAAAAATTGAGAAAAGAAATGAGAGTAATGCAAGAAAATTATGAAAAGAGAGTCAATAGCTTGATTAAAGAAGCATTAAAAATACTGAAGAAAAAGCCTTTAAAAACAGAATTGGGGGCGGCTAGGTGGTACAATGGAAAAAGCACCAACCCTGCAGTCAGGAGGACCTGGCTTCAAATCCAGTCGCAGATATTTACCAGCTGTGTGACTTTGGGCAAGTCACCTAAACCCAACTGGCTAAAAAAAAAAAAAGACACAAAAATTCACTGAATAAGAAAATTCTTTAAAAATCACAGTTGGCCAAATGGGAAAAGAGGTAAAAAATACCACTTAATAAAAATTATTTAAAAAGAAGCTAATGACTCCATTAAACATAAAAAAAACAATAAAACAAAATTAAAAGAATGAAAAATGGAAGAAAATGAGATACATCGATGGAAAAATAACTGACCTGGAAAATAAATTGAGGAAATATAATTGTATTATCTATAGCTATATATATGGATAAATTTATTTATGTTATTGTTTATATAACATATTTATTATATTATTAAATAATATTATTATGTAATTATAATATATATTCATATTACACATATTATATCTATGTCTATAATATTATAGCTAAATTCCAGCATTTCAAGGTAAAGAGAAAATATTGCAAGCAACCAGGGGAAAAAAATTCAAATATCATGGAGTCACAGTCAGGATCACACAAGATTTAATAGCTTCCACATTAAAGAAGTGGAGGACTGGGAATATGATATTCAGGAAGGCAAAGGAGCTAGGATCACAACCAAGAACAAGCTACCCAGAAAAATTGATTATAATCTTTCAGACATGGAAATGAATTATTTATTTCCCTCTTTACGTGAGATAATTTACTCCATTCTACCCCCTCCCTCCCTTCTGTACTCATTTTATTTCTCTTTCTTATCCCTTATTTTTTATGTCATTCCTTCAAATGCACCTTACACCCATACACTCTATGTTTATTCCTTCTATATGTACTGTCAGTGATACAATTTTTAAGAGTTCCAAGTATCATCTTCTGATGTAGGGATGTAAACAGTTTAATTCTATTGAATCCCTTATGTTTTCCTTTCTCTTTTTACCTATTCATGCTTCTCTTGAGTCTTGATATTGGGGGTCAAATTTTTGGTTTAGTTATGGTCTTCTCCTTATGAAGGCTTGAAATCCTATTTCAGGGCTGGAGGGACTTCAAGAGAGTAGATCATCAGCAGCTGTGGTGGTTTCCAGAATTATCAATCCATAAATGCCAAAGACAAAGTGAGAGTTCAGGGTGGACTTTGTGGGAACAGGGGATCTGGGAGTGTGGTCCAGCCTCTGCCCCTGGAGGGAGAAGTGGCTGAGGTGCAGCAGCTGTGCAGCTGCTATGGCATGGCAGCTTCAGAGCTCCTGGCCTGAAGATTGTAGGGGGACCAACTAAGCAGTCTGAGGGAAATAGAAACTGTGAAGGACTTGAGGTGGACTGGACACTGTGAGCTTCAATATGCAACTGGATGAGGAACTGGAAGAGGAGCTGGATAAGGAGCTGAGAGCTGCCTACCTGTGAATCTAGGTGATGATTGGGTATATTCAGCAGGAGTTGGACCCATGGAAGAGGAACCATGGAATCTGAAAGCCAGCTTCAAGTCAAGATGAAAAGACCCCTCATTGGGTACTTAGTGCTGACTGAGAAGACCTTGATTCAATGTGACCTAGGGGTAGAGAACTAACTTTGACCTTTGTGCTTTGTGTCCCTTAAAGAGGTTTGCTCTTTAAGAATGATTGAATTAAGGACTTACTGAATGATATCTTTTGCTTAAAAATATGTGCCACTTTGGTAAAAATTATATGGCCACTTTAGTGATAAATTGTTATGTCATAACATTTTGAATGCTGTACTTTGGTTTTTGTCAATGTTTTGTCTTAGTTTATTACTGAATATGAGAGTTCACTATACTATGTGATCAGAACCTTGAAGCTGTTCATAGCAGCAGTCCTCTGGAAAGCTGCTCCTGCTTGGCTTTACACATAACAAGAGGAAAAGTCTTCCATTCTGCATTATGCTCTCTGTATTTATTCTTGATTACAATCACAGTGTCTACCTAACATAGACATGCAATCATGTGTGTGTGTGTGTGTGTAGAAATCAATAGGAATGTTTCATGGCTTTAAAAACCTACTGGCATTTTTATATGTTATCAAGCTTTGCAAATAACAATTAAAAAAAGAAATCCTATTTCATTGAATGACAATTTTTTCCATTGATGAATTATGCTTAATTTTGCTGGGTAAGTGATTCTTAGTTGTAGTCCTAACTCCTTTGCCCTACAGAATGTCATAATGAAACCAAAGATTTAGCACATGAAGAAGCAAGAAAGACCTATTACAGTTGATGAGAAATTGGGGGAGGACCCCTGATGGGCATTGCTTAAATCTCACTCTCATCAGTATTAGCTCAAAGAGAGCATAATATACACAATCAAATGAGTATAGAACTCTGTCTTACCAGAAAGGGAAGTAGGAGGGGATAAACTTAAATAAAGGGAGGGGGGATGGGGAGTGACAGAAGAGGGGGTACATCAGGGGTTCTGGTAGACAGAAACAAAACATTTGTGATGTGGCAAAGGGTAAAAGGAAAGAGATGACAAGCAGGAAGAAGAAGAATAGTAATCATAGCTATGAATATGAATGGAATGAACTCTCCCATAAAATGCAAGCAGAATGGATCAAAAACCAGTACCTACAATAGGCTGATTACAAGAAACAAACTTGAAGCAGAGAGACACACACACAGAGTAAAGCAATACCTGGAAAGACATTTACAAACTGATGCAAAGTAAATTAACCAAACCAGGAAAACACTGTACACAGTAACAGCAGCATCATGTGATGATCAACTATGAATGACAGCTTTTCTCAGCAACACAATAAGCCAAGACAAGTATAAAGGACTCACAAAGGAAAATGCTATCCATATCCAGATAAAGAACTGGTGGACTCTGAATAGATCAAAGCATTTTTTTCACTTACTTTATTCTTTCTTGTGTTTTTTTTTATCTGTTTCTTCTTACACAATCATGATGAATATGAAAATATATTTTACATGATAGTATATATATATATATATATATATGTATATATATATATGTATATATATATATATATATATATATATATATATATATATATATATATATATATATATATATATATATATAACAATATCAAATTGCCTACCATTTCCAGAAGAAGGGGGGGAGAAATTTGGAATTCAAAATCTTGTAAAAATGAAAGCTAAAAATTTTCCTGATTTGCAATTGTGGGAAAAATAAAATAATATTTAAAGGAAAAAATAAATAAAATATACCCTTAAAATTAGGCTTAGATAACACCTTATACCATATTCCACAATACATTCTACACTGAGATATTACCTTAATCATATCATTAAAAAATTAGAAGTAAATTATGTACTTTTCACAGCTATGGGGAGGAAATGTAGTGTTAACCAAATGAGGGATAGAGGTAATTACAAAAAATAAAATAGATAATTCTAATTGCATGACACTGAAATCCTTCTGTACATAAAAAAATTATAAAGATAAAAAGGGAAACAATAGCATGGGGCTGGGGAGAGGGAGATCTTTGTATCAAATTTCTCTGATAAGGGTTATTTCTATGTATGTGATTTGCCAGGAGCAAATTAACTTCCAGTGGCAGAAAGGGTAAAAGTTTTCCCAGAATTTACCAAGGTAATATATTAAGTTTGATTTTACCCATTCCCTGTTAATTAATTTAGTACTAGTTTCCTTGTAAGAAACTTTACTTCATATTTAGCCTATCAATTTTTTGAACTGGTACTAGCATCAGTACTACTGTCATCCACTAGGTAATATGCAAAGGAAAGCCACAAAATGTAAAAATTATTCCCATATGTTTGAACAAGCAAGAGTCCATTTTTACTTAATTTCTTCAAGTATGAAATTTTAAAGACTTATGTTAAAAAATTAAAATAGGAATTATTAAATTGAGTGGGTTAAATGACTACTGTGTGCAAAGTACTATGAGGCAGTGGGGACACAAATATGAAAAATGGCACAGTTCCTGCCTTCTAAAAAAATTGCAATCTAATAGGAGATGCATAAAAAATTATGATACAATGTAGAATGGGACAAAGACAAAGGAAGGATCCAGTCAAAGTGCCTTAGGAAAATGTAAAGGTTTGGAGTAGGAAAAGAATGTGGGATCACCTATCCCTGGCATGTTCTATGGCAGATGACCAAAAAGTGCAAAGTATCACAACAGGAGGGATTTCACTATTTATGCATTTCAACATTTCAATATTTTGAGAATTTATGTTTTCATCATTGTGTGTATCCTCTCCATGGATATGAATTATAACAACTACGTGGGATAGACACTTTTCCGGAAGTGTTGTAGTTGAATGCATTAATTCCCTGGTGGGTGTCTTTCTAGGCTTATGCCTCTTTACACTTAGCTTGGCTGGTCCTCTCAGTAAGGATAGGCAGTCACTTGAAGTTTTTCACACTTCTTAGGACCTTGGAGGACTTGGGGCCCTGATGCCATGGTCTTTGAGAGAAAAACATCTCAGAGTCACAATTAAGCACCAAAACGGGACTTTAATGAAGGTCACTACGCAAATGAGAAAAAGGAAAAAAAAGATTCTTTCTATTATCAGAAAGAGCTGAGCAAGCATTGTTACGTAGAAATGAGTTAGAGGGGAAATTAAAGGAAACAAATTGGAAATGTATAAGGGGAGGTAAAGGAAGGATAAAAAGGACCCTTAAAAAAGTTAAACATTAAATAAGAGGTAAGTGCAACTTGCCTTTGTTTTGATATTTTGCTTCTAATGATAAATCAGGCATAGTCCATAGTAAAACCACAGCATATAAAAGAGGTGTTCCCATCTGTTTGAACAAATAAGAATAATTTTCACTAGGTTGCCCTAATCATGTTCATACTATAATTGCTACATAAATAAACTTCAATTAACAAAAGTAGCTTGTAAGTTTTAAGTTCCTCAAAATATGTTTGAAGTAGGCACTTTAACACTTGATCAAACTGGATTCACTTTAGTTTTCCTTGCTATCCCTGAAATGAATGGAGCTAAAGAAAACAAAAATGAAAATCCTAGCCCAGAATTTCCTTCCACCTAAGCAACTTTTGGAATAAATAAGCAATTCTAACTGTAGTTTCTTTGGGACTCTAAGACTTATCCAAAATTGAAATGATTGCTCAGTTAAATTAATTTTTTTTCACTCAGTTCTCTCAAATTTCTTCAGATATCTTCTATTCATGTCTCATGAATTATTTTCAGTTTATTCTGTCAATTTGTAATTGAAGTTATAATTGAACTATAAAGAGACAGCTAGTAACTGGAGTCAAGAAGACCTTAGTTCAAATACAGCCTCAAACAGTTAGTAGCTATGTAACTGTGGCCAAGCCTCTTTACTTCTGTTTGCCCCACTTACCTCATCTGTAAAATGTAAAATAATAGCACCTATCTCCAGAGTTATTGTGAAGATCAAATGAAATAATTGTGAAACCCTTAGCACAGTGCATTGCACATAATAAGCACTATATAAATGTTGGGTTTTATTATTGTTAAATTGTAGCTTGAGATTTATAATTATACCGTAAGTCCTTCTTACCATTACAGTGCCCAATCACGTTCTTCACCCTCTTTTAAATATGGTTTTATTCCTCATAGAACAAGAAAGATCTTAAACCCCACAGCCTGAGTTTCTACAGTTGAGCAGTTGGGTTGTCTACACCGCCACGGTCAACAGCCAGTCAACTTTTCCCAAGTAAAGAGAAGAATAGGAAGGTTCCAAGGAGGGACAGTTGGAACCTCCAACTGCCTTTTGCAAAGCACCATTCAAAAGTCACTGTCTTCAAATACCAGTGGAAAGTATCATTTCCTTCCACTCAGCTCTTATAAAGAATCCATCTGATAAGGCCTGAGCAAACTACCTGGAAACAGGCTATGATAAGTTAACTGATCAGAACCTGATGTCCGAGTGACTTTTAATCAATAATAAGCTTTCTTTGAAAAATGTATACAAAGTCTACAATGTCCATCTTTCTTGAACTTTCCAAAGTATTTGACACTATTGACCCACCACTTCCTACTGGATACTATTTTTCCCCTGGGTTTTCTTAACATTTCTTTCTTCTATGACATGTGGCCAACAACATAAAAGGGATTAGACATTTTTTCCAGTCTCATTAAGTCCAAAAGAAAAAAAAATGGGGTGAGGGTTTTCTACCAGAGGTAGAAAAAATATATACAGCTAAATCCATAGATCAAGAAAGCAGTTCAATATTAAGAAACTTATGAATTAATAATGGAGAATTCCAATTCATAAAATGTTCAGTCTCAAAACCCAACCATAGTTCACAGACCAACCCTTACCCACTCATGTATATGCTAGGCTCTGTGGTGGACTTGACTCCTGTCCTTCCCCCAATAAAGTGTTGCAATTAGAAAGCCTCTGGACAGTCACAGGAAGAGAAGAAGAGAAACTACCTTTCCCTTTATGTGAGGCAGATTAGGGAACCACAATGTGGCAGAAATTCTGCCCAGACTACCCATTCTTTCTTCTCCTAATGTTATAAAAATCTATAGATACTGTTATAAACCCAGTCACCAAACTAAAGAACTAGAGACATGGAGAATTTGTGAATGCATTGGGCCTGAAAGAAAAGGTATGATAATCCACCTACAGTCAGTCTATTCCATCAAGAAGATGCTTGATCCAGGGACCTGGTCAAAAAGTAACACGCCCTGCCCAAAGTGGGAGATGGCTTACATAGCCTTTTGCATCAGCCACAAGGGCAAACATATCATCAAAAGAGGAAGAATAAGAAAGTGAGCAAAAGGAGAATATAAGGAAAAGCAACGAAAAATACAAAAGATTTGAAAAGGAGCAAGATTCGGTTAAAAATTGAGAGTACAAACAGATAAATCAAAAAGAAGAATACTTACAATTAGATGGGAAGATGACTACAAAGATATTTAAGCATTTACAAACCTATTTAAATAAATATTGCTAGACAGAGGAACAGTAACTAGGTGGCACAGTCAACAGATAGAGCACTGGACCCAGAGTCAAGAAGACATCTTCCTGAGTTGAAATCTGAATTTAGAAGCTTACTAGCTATGTGGCCCTGGGCAAGTCACTTAACTCTATCTTAACATCCTCATCTGGACTGGAGAAGTAAATGACAAAATACTCCAATATCTTTGCCAAGAAAGCCCCAAATGGAATCACAGAATCAGACAAAACTGAAAAGACTGAATGACAACAAAATAAAGGAGATTGAAGCAAGATCTGTTGGAATCAGTAGAAACAAAAGTAATCCCGTAGATTCCCAAGAGAGTAAGAAGGTGCAATAGGATGTTACCATATGGTTCAAGGAGAACTCAGCATCATGAGAGTTGCTAGAAAGCAATGAATGTCAGAATTTATGGTCTGCACAGCTGAAAAAATTAGCAGAAGAGAAAAAGTTAATTCCAGAGTGGCAAGGTTCTCCAAGAGAGAACACAACACTGGAAGTGCAAACATGAAAAAGAGAATAATACAGAAGGAATTGAGAGGAAGAAGAAAATCAAAAAGAAATGTTACCAAAAAAAAACATGATTTCTGGGGCAGAGTCAGTTTGGCAGAGGAAAAGCAGGAACTTACTTAAGCTCATCCCCAATTTCATCAAATACCTATAAAAATGACTCCAAACAAATTCTAGACCTACAGAAACCAAAAAAGGATAGAGTGAAATACTTCTCCAGCTGAGGACAATCTGGCAAACTGACAGGAAGGGTCTATCATGTGGGGTTGGGAGCAGAGTGCAGTCCCACATGGGCCACCCTGGCACAGACCAGCAGCACAGACCTGCCAGAGAAGACCTCAGGGGATCAAATCACTGGCAGCTGTGGCAGTTTTTTGACTTCTCAGCCCATAAACACCAAAAAGAAAGAAAAAGGTTAGTGGGGAACTCTGTTGGAACTGGGTGGGAGAAGAGCATGGTCCATCCCCTGCCCCCAGGGCAACAGAGGTGGTGGTGGCTGCAAGTGCTTTCATGGCAGCTGCTTCTGAAGCTCTAGGCCCACAAATCATTTAGGGACAAAGTAGCTGACCAGAGGGCAGTTGCAGGAATCTCTTTGCTGGCACTAAGGCATGATTCTCTTGCTTTGCCCTGCTTGGATCTGTGTCACAGTCTTGGGTAGCAGTCCTGGGGTGAGGATGGCATGCCAGAGCTTGTTGAGGCTGTGGAGACGCAGTCCATCTCAAAGTTCTGAGGCAGATGCCTAGAAGAAGCTGTGACAACACCTGCCCACAATCCCAGAAATTTGGGGCACAGCACTCTCCACTCTGGAAGCAGAGTTCTACCATGGCAAAGAGTTCAAAAGTCAAGTAACTGACTGGCAAGATGATAAAACAGAGGAAGTGAATTTACACTATAGAATCTTTGGGGGGGGGAGACAAAGAGAATAAAAAATAACCAAAAGAAGACAACAAAGTAAAAACTCCTGTGTCAAAAATCCCCAAGAAAACTATGAATTGGTCACAGGCCATGGAGGAGCTCAAGAAGGATTTTGAAAATCAAGTAAGAGAAGTAGAGGAAAAATTGGGAAGAGAAATGAGAATGATACAAGGAAATCATGTAAAGCAAGTCAATAGCCTGAATGAAGAAAATAACACCTTAAAAAACAGATTAACTCAAAGGACAAAAGAAGTTCAAAAAGCTAAAGAGAAGAAGAATGCCTTAAAAAGCAACATTGTCCAAATGGAAAAGGAGGTCCAAAAGCTCAATAAAGAAAATAATTACTTCAAAATTATATTTTTTTTTGAGCAATTAGAAGCTAATGACTTTATGAGAAATAGAGATATTATAAAACAGATCCAAAAGAATGAAAAAACAGAAGGCAATGTGAAATTTCACACTGGAAAAACCACTGACCTGGAAAATAGATCCAAGAGAGATAAATTAAAAATTATTGGACTACCAGAAAGACATGATCAAAAAAGGAGCCTCATCTTTCAAGAAATTATCAAGCAAAATTGCCCTGATATTCTAGAACCAGAAGGCAAAGCAGAAATTGGAAGGATTCACCAATCACCAGTTGAAAAAGATCTCAAAAAGAAAACTCTTAGTAATATTATAGCCAAATTCCAGAGCTTCCAGTCAAGGAGAAAATGCTGCAAGTAGTCAGGAAGAAACAACTTGAGTATTGTGAAAACACAATCAAGATAAAAAAAACACCTAGCAGCTTCTACATTAAGGGATTAAAGAGCTTGTAATATGATATTCCAGAAGTCAAAAGAGCTAGGATTAAAACCAAGAATCACCTACCCAGGAAAACTGAGTATAATACTACAAAGAGAAATATGGTCATTCAATGAAATAGATATTTTTCAAGTATTCTTGATGGAAAAAAAACAGATCTGTACAGAAAATTTGACTTTCAAATACAAGAAGCAAGAGAAGCATGAGAAGGTAAACAGGAAAAAGAAATCATAAGGAACTTATTAAAGTTTAACTATTTATATTCCAATATGAAAAAAATGATAATTGTAACTCATGAGACTTTTCTCAGTATGAGGATAGTTGAAGGGAATATATATGGATATATATATACATACATACATACATATATATGTATAGGAGGATGTATGTGTGTGCATATATGTATATTTTTTGTAAGTGTGGGCATATGTATGTTCATGTATACATAGACAGAGGGCAGAGGATGAGTTGAATATGAGGGGATGATAACTAAAAACTAAAATTAAGAGTTGAGAGAGGAATTTATTGGGAGAAGGAGAAAGGCAGAGATAGATTAGGGTAAATTTTCTCATATAAAAGAGGCAAGAGAAAACTGTTACAATGAAGAGAAAAAGCAGGAAAGTGAAAGGGAATGGGATTACCTTATTCTCGTTGAATTTGGATTAAGGAGGGAATAACATGCACCCTCAATTGGGTATCTTACTCTACAGGAAAATACAGAGGGTAGGGGATAAGAGGGGGGGGGAAAGAAGGGGGAGCAAATTGGGTGAGAGGGTAGCTAGAAGCAAACATTTTTGAAAAGGGATAAGGTAAAAGGAAAAACTAGAATAAGTGGAAGGCAGGATAAGATGGAGGGGAAAATAGTCTTTCACAATATAACAACTATGGAAATGATTTGGGTAACTACACATGTACAACCTATATTGAATTGCTTGTTTTCCTAGTCAGGATGGGTGAGGAGAGAGGAAGGGAAAAAAATCTGGAACTCAAAGTTTTAAAAACAAATGTTTAAAAATATTATTTTTACATGCAACTTGGAAATAAGATATACAGGAACTGGGGTATAGAAATCCATCTTGCCCTACTAGAAAGTCAGAGGGTGATGGGGGAGGATATAAGAGAGAACAGATTGGGGAAAGGGGTATTCAGTAGGCTTGCTATTTTGAGGTGGGGGTAGGGGAAAGATGGGGAGAAAAATTGTAACTCAAAATCTTGTGGAAATGAATGTTTAAAACTAAAAATAAATATTTTTAGAGTGTTTGTGGTTTCTCACATCCAAAAGCATAGACTATGAGAAAAGTAAACACACCTCTCCTTAGATCATACCACCTTGGAAGAAGTGAAAATTTACAGGTCCCTAGAAGTATCTCTGAAAACAGCTACACAAAATCACTGAAGCTTGGAACAGTGCACCCTCCACTCTGGAAGCAGAATGGTAATAGCCTGGAAATATGTGCAAACAACAGAAATAAAATCTGACCATAGAAAGTTACTATGATGACACAGAAGACAAAAACACTCATTCAGAAGATAACAAAGTCAGAGCACCTACATATAAAGTCTCCAAGAAAAAATGTGTATTGGTCTCGGGCCATGAAAAAAACTCAAAAAGGATTTTGAAAATCAAGCAAGAGAGGGAGAAGAAAAATTGGGGAGAGAAATAAGAGGGATTCAAAAAAAATAATGAAAAACGAGTCAACAGCTTGGTAATAGAGACTCAAAACAGTACTGAAGAAAACAGCACCTTAAAAAACAAACTAGGCAAAATGGCAAAAGAGGTTCAAAAATCCAATGAGAAGAATGCCTTAAAAACAGAATTGGTCAAATGGAAAAGGAGTTTAAAAAGTTCACTGAAGAAAATATTCCTTAAAAATTAGAATGGAGCAAATGGGAGCTAATTACTTTATGAGATATCAGAAAACAATAAAATAAAACCAAAAGACTGAAAAAAACTGAAGACTGTGCAATATCTCACTGGAAAAACAAATGACCTGAAAAATAGCTCCAGGAGAGATAATTTTAAAATTATTGGACTACCTGAATGCCATGATAAAAAAAGAGCCTAGATATCATCTTTCAAGAAATTATCAAGGAAAATTATCTGCCCTGATATTCTGGAACCAAAGGTTAAAACAGAAAGTGAAAGAATGTACCAATCACCTCCTGAAAGAGATCTCAAAAAGAAAACTGCCAGAAATATTATAGCCAATTTACAGAGCTTCCAGGTCAAGCACAAATTATTACAAGCAGTCAGGAAAAAATTCAAGTATGGTATAGCCAACAGTCAAGATAACACAAGATTTAGCAGCTTCTATAGTAAAGAATCAGAAGACTTAGAATATGATATTCTAGAGGGCAAAGGGGCTAATATTACAAC
Source organism: Petaurus breviceps papuanus (assembly GCF_028583685.1). NCBI lineage: Eukaryota > Metazoa > Chordata > Mammalia > Diprotodontia > Petauridae > Petaurus > Petaurus breviceps. Next base: position 22,662,355 of record NW_027186492.1, read on the forward strand.
CATGCACGACCTACCCAGCAAAACTGAGTATAATCCTTCAGGGGAAGAAAATATACATTCAATGAAATAGAGAACTTTCAAGCATTCTTGATGAAAAGGCCAGAGTTGAACAGAAAATTTGACTTTCAAATACAAGACTCAAGAGAAGAATAAAAAGGTAAACAGGAAAGGGGAATCATAAAGGATTTAAAAAGGTTAAACTATTTGCTTTCCTACATTGGAGGATATTTGCAACTTAAAGGAACTTTCTCATTATTAGGAAAGATAGAAAAAAGTACATATAGACAGAGGACAGAGGTCTGAGTTGAATATGAAGAAATTATGTCTAAAAATTTAAAAATAACAAAATTAAGGGATGAGAGAGGAATATGCTGGGAGAAAGGAAAAGGAAGAGGTAGAATGGGGTAAATTCTGCCCCATAAAAGAAGAAAGAAAAAACTTTGGGGGGCAAGGGGAAGGTGAAGGAGAGTGAGTGAACCTTACTCTCATCAGAATTGGCTCAAAGAGGGAATGACAAAGAATTTCTATTATATACACTCATTTGGGTACATAAATCTATCTTACCCTACAGGAAAGTAGGAGGGAAAAGAGATGAGAGAAGAGGAAGCTACAGAAGGGAGGATAAATTGGCAGAGGGGCAGTCAGAAGCAAAACATTTTTGAGGGACAGAGTGAAAGGAGAAAGAATAGAATAAATAAGGGATGGGAACAAAATGGAGGGAAACATAGCAATAGTAACTAGGGGAAAACCTTTGAAGCAAGTTTCTCTGATAAATGCTTCATTTAACATATAAAGAATTGAATCAAATTTATATAAAAAGGAGCCACTCCCTAATTTATAAATGATCAAAAGATATGAACAATTTTCAGATGAAGCAATCAAAACTATCTATGTCCATATTTAAAAAATTGCTCTAACCCACTATTGATTGGAGAGATGCAAATCAAAACAATTCTAACGCACTAACTCATAACTGTTAGATTGGCTAATAGGACCAAAAAGGAAAACAATGAATGGTGGAGAGGATGTGTGAAAAAAAATGAAACATTAATGCACTGTTGGTGGAATTGTGAACTAATTCAACCATTCTGTAGAGCAATTTGGAACTATACCCAAAGTGTCATAAAACCATGCATATCATTTGACCTAACAATACCACTGCTAAGTCTGTATCCCAAAAGGGATTTAAAAATAAAACAAAAAGTGAAAGGAAATATACAGAAATATTTATAGCAGCTCTTTTCTGATGGCAAAGAATTGGAAATTAACAGAATGCCCACCAATTTGAAATGGCAGAACAAATTGTGGTATGTGATTGTGATGGAATGCCATTGTGCTATACGAAATGAGTGGAATGCTGTCAGAAAAACCTGTAGACACTTACATGAACTGACACAAAGTGAAATGTACTGTATACAAAGTAACAGCAACATTGTAAGATTACCATCTGTGAATGACTTTGCTTGTTCTCATCAATACAATGTTCTGAGACAACTCTGAAGGACTTGTGATGAAATATACTAACCATCCCCAGAAAACAAACAAGGAACTGATGGTGTCTGGATACAGACTGAAACATGTTTTTTACTTTCTTTTTATTTTTATTCTTTCTTTCTTTCCTTCTTCTTTCTTCTTTCTCCTCCTCCTCCTCCTCCTCGCTTTTTGGAGGGCAATTGGGATTAAGTGACTTGCCCGAGGTCACATGGCTAGTTTTTGTGTTGTGTCTGAGGCTGTATTTGAACTCAGATCCTCCTGACTCCAGGGCCGGTGCTCTATTCACTGTGCCACCTAGCCACCCCACTTTATTTTTCTTAAAGGGTTTTTTTTTGGTCTATGTTTTCTTTCACAACATAAAATGTTTTTGCATTACTACACATGTATAACCTGTATCAAATTGTTTGTCTTCTCAATAGGGTTAGAAAGCTGGGGAGGGAGGAAGGGAGAAAATTTGGAACTCAACACTTTTTTGTTTGTTTGTTCATTTGTGGTTTTTTTGGAACTCAAAGTTTTAAAAAGGAATGTTAAAAATTCTTTTTACATGTAACTGGGAAAAATAAAATCCTAAAGAAAAAAGAAAACATCTACTGGGTTATTTAAAAATAATAACAATAATGTTCTCTTGTTTTTTCCAACCTTTCTGGATACTGTTTCTCTTTCTTCTTTTCAGTACTATCAATGTCCACCCACCTCTATCTGGGTATTTCTTGTCTAGGGCCTTTTTCTCCTCTTCTCTTCTTTTCCTCCATTCTATCTTGATGATCACCAACCATCATGTCTAAACAGGTGATTCTCAAATCATTTATTTAAATTCCAGTCCTCACTGGTTATCATCACCTGGACTCAATATCTTTCCCTCAAACCCCATCCCTGCCGTTCATTTTTTTATTTCAAACATGGGAACCTATCTAGTAACTGCAATTGATAAAGTCAAGGTCATCTTCAACTCTTTATTTTCCCTCA
>NW_027186492.1:22664824-22673484 GCF_028583685.1 Petaurus breviceps papuanus
TTGCATGGACTATTTTGATAGCCTCTTGACTGATATGCCTGCCACCCACCTCTCTACTCCCCAATACATCCTCCACACACTAGCAAATCAATTGTCCTGGAGTGGCTAGGTGGCACAGTGAATACAGCACCAGCCCTGGAGTCAAGAGGACCTGAGTTCAAATGCAGCCTCAGACACTTAACACAAAACTAGCTATTTGACTTTGGGAAAATCACTTAATCCCAATTGCCCTACCTCCTTCCCCCTCAAAAAAAAAAAAGCAAAAAAAAAACTGTTCTAAAACACAGATCTCACCATGCCACTTATCTGCCAAGAAGTCTCAGTAACTCCAAATTGCTTCAGAGGAAAAAAATTTCATGTGTCTCTGTTTGATACTTAAAATCTTCAACAATCTGACTCCAACCTCCTCTCTTTCAAGGTTGATTTCTCATTACTCCCCTTCATACACTTCACATTTCAGCCAAAATGAATTAATTGCTGTTTCTTGCATATAAAATGACTCTATGCCCTTGCACAAGTTGGTCCCTATAACTGATTTTTTTAAAGCAATTGGGGTTAAGTAACTTGCTCAAGGTTACATGGCCAGTTATTTCTGGGTGTGGTGCTAAGTATCAGAGCCCAGATTTGATCCCAGGTCATCCTGACACTGGGGCCAGTGCTCTTACTCACTGAGCCACCTGGGCGCCCCATGAAATTCTTTACTTCCTCAATTCAGCCTTTTGGAACCCCTGACTCATTTCAATAGTCAACTCAAGTGTCAGCTCCTTTGGAGATTTTTCCAATTTCTGTTCTAGTTCTTTCTCTCCAAAATTGCTTTGTATTTATCTTGCATATTTTGCCTTTACTTATCCTTATACATGTTCCCTCCTCTCCCTTAGAATGTAAGCTTCATAAGGGAAGGAATGATTTTGTTTTTTACTTTGTATCCACAGCACCTGTCATAGCAAATGGTACATTTTAGGTGCTTAGTGATTGCTTAAGTACATTTAAGTAGGTACTTAATAAGTGCTTCTTGGATCCTTAGAAAATATAGACACTCCAGATTTTTACAGCAATATTTCCTAAGGTTTATGTTTCAAATTTATTTTGGAAATTTCCAAATCTGAACTGAAATCCAGGAGTCTTATTAATGTCCTCAGAGTAGATGAGGTCAAAGAAATTTTAGAACAAAATAGAAGAAATTCAGGCTACATTCATACTGAATTATAATAAGTATGTGATGGATCTTGATGCATCATTTCATATTTAACATTTTAGAATGGAAAATGTTTCTAACATAAAAAATTTCCATGAAACCTATGGGGAACACAAGTGTCAAAAAAGATCATTTTTTGAGATTGGTGAGGGAGAGAAATGGAGTGCATAGCATGAGAGAAGTTTCCTTAGAGGAGTTGGTGCATGAATTGGCCCAGGGAGAAAGATAGAAATTCTAGAAGGTACAGATTGGGAGACATAAAGGCATGTGTGATCTAACAGGAACAGGTGTTTCTTTAAGAAATGTGTGAGGACCAAAGAATCGTAGATTTAGAGCAGGAAAAGAACTTAGACATTATCAAATCCAATTCCCTCATTTTATAGCTATGGAAACTGAGACTTAAGTGGTTTTTCAAAGGTCATACACAGTGAAGAAGTATTTGAGTCAGGATTTTAACCTGAGTATTCCTAACCAAACACTACACCACATTGCATCAAGACAAGACAAGCTCAGGGCAGCTAGCTGACACAGTGAATAGAGCACCAGCCCTGGAGTCAGGAGGACCTGAGTTCAAATCTGGCCTCTGACACAATACTTAATAGCTGTGTGACCTTGGACAAGTCACTTAACCACAAATGCCCTGCCTTCCCTCCCTCCAAAAAGTTACAAAACAAAACAAAAGACAAGACAAGCTCATGTAACAGCATGTGAGCAAATGTGCTGTGAAATAAAATTGGAAGAATAGGGATGGATGCAGATTAAGGAGGAACATAAGGGCCAATATGAAGAGTCTGCATTTCATCCTGCAGGCAATGGGCTGTCTTTAAAGGTTTTTGAGCAGAATGTAATTGAATATATCAATAACAAAACCAACAAAAATCATATGATTATCTCAATAGATCCTGAAAAAGTTTTTGACAAAATACAGCACCCATTCCTACTAAAAATACAAGAGTACACAGGAATAAAGGGAGCATTCCTTAAAATGATGAGTAGTATCTATCTAAAACCATTAGCAAGCATTATCTATAAGGGGCATTAGCTTGAAGCCCTTCTAATAAGATCAGGAGTGAAGCAAGAATACCCATTATCACCACTATTATTCAATATTGTATTAGAAATGTTAGCTATACCAACAAGAGAAGAAAAAGAAATTGAAGGAATTAGAATAGGCAATGAGGAAACAAAACTATCACTCTTTGCAGATGATATGATGATAAACTTAGAGAACCTTAGAGCATGAACTAAAAAATTATGTGAAATAATTAACAACTTGAACAAAGTTGCAGGACATAAACCCACATAAATCAACAGCATTTCTATACATTATCAATAAAGCCCAGCAATGAGAGATAGAGAAATTCCATTTAAAATAACTATAGACAATATAAAATACTTGGAAATCTACTTGCCAAGACAAACCCAGGAACTATATGAACACAATTACAAAACACTTTTCACACTGTCAGATCTAAACATTTTGAAAAATATCAATTGCTCATGGGTAAGCTGAGCTAATATAATAAAAATGACAATTCTTCCTAAACTAATTTACTTATTCAGTTCCATACCAATCAAACTACCAAAAAAATTTATAGAGCTAGAAAAAATAACAAAATTCACCTGGAAGAACAAAGAGTCAAGAATATCAAGGAAACTAATAGAAAAAAATATAAAAGAAAGTGGCCTAGCAATACCAAATCTCAAGCTATATTATAAATTGGTAATCATTAAAACATCTGGTACTGGTTAAGAAATAGAATGGTAGATCAATGGTGTAGATTAGGTACACAAGACACAGCAGTCAATAACCATAACAACCTAGTGTTTCATAATCCCAAAGACCCTAGTTTTGGGGATAAGAACTCATACTTTGACAAAAATTGCTGGGAAAATTGGAAAAGAATAGGACACAAAGTAGGTATAGACCAACATCTCACACCATATACCAAGATAAAGTCAAAATGAGTGCATGATTTAGACATAAAGGGTGACACCATAAGCAAATTAAAAGAGTAAGGAGGGGGCAAGGATGGTGGAGTGAAAGCAGAGACTCCCCTGAGCTTGCCCATAAATTCCTTCAGTTACCTCTAAAAAGTGAATCTGACCAAATTTGAAAGTGGCAAAATCCACTAGGAGACAAGAGTGTGGCAGATTTCCAGCCTAGGTCAACAACATGGAAAATCCTCAGATGGGATTTATTGAGCTGGGCAGAGGGGAGTACAGAGTGCTATACATGAAGCACATGGGCCGCACCAGCACAGACCTGACCACAGAAGAGCTAGAGTGAGCCAAGGCAAACTGATTCATGTAGCACAGGGACAGTTTCCAAACTTCTCACTACAGTGCAGGGGTCTGTCAGAGCTGGGTAAGAGACAAGCACAGGGCCTGCAGCAGTGGTAACAGACACTCCTGGAGCTAGAAGCCCACAGTCTAGATGTTTAAAAATCACCTATCTGAACTGATGGGAGCCAAGATGGAGGAGTAAACCATAGCTTCTCTCATCCCTGCCTCTGACCCTGAAAAATCCAGAGAATATTGCCCCAGTGTAAAATTCTAAAATAGTGGAACCAGCAGCAAGCTTGGGAGATGCACAGAAAGGATGTAGCTGTGGCTGTGCTGAGGCTAAAGGGCACCAGTGAAGGATGGGAGGTGTCCAGAACCCCAGGAGGTGGAGCCGGCAAGTGTTAACAGCAGAACTCCAGGTGTACCTTCACATAATCAGGGGAATTGGCAGACATCAGCATGGTGCTGGCCACCAGCAACTGAACCTGCCTAAGGCCTAGCCCAGGGGCATGGACACTGAATCCTGAACCATTTGGAACACCCCTCCTCCACACCTCATACTGTGAGCTTCAGTGTAACCCCAGAGAAATGCCAAAAGTCCTGGACTTGGCCTGTCTAGGCACTCAGAGGTCACAGCACTCTAAGCCAATAACTAGGACTGTAACTTCCACCATAAGAAGCACAGGTCAGAGCCCTCTCTGCCCCAGAAACAGAGATACACTTTAAAGGCCAGGAAATAGGCAATCACAATGGGCAAAAAACAAACAAACTGGAAAAACAAAGACTTTAGAATCCTATTATGGTGAAAGGAAAGAGCAAGGTTTACATTCAGAAGAGGTCAGTGTTGAAACTACACACACATCTGAAGTCTCAAAAGGGAATATAAACTGGTCTCAAATCCGAAAAAAGGTCCCAAGAAGGATTTTTTTTGCTTTTTTTTTCTTTTGAGCGGGGAAGGTAGGAGAATTGGATTTGAGTGACTAGCCCAAGGGCACACAGTGAGTTAGTGTTAGGTGTCTGAGGTCGAATTTGAACTCAGGTGCTCCTGACTTAGGACCAGTGCTCTATTCACTACACCACCTAGCTGCCCCTCAAGAAGGATTTTAAAAGTCAAATTAAAGAGGTAGAAGAAAATATGACTAGTTATTTTAAAAATTGAAATTAGCAAAATGAAAAAAAATAACTGATGAGAACAACTCCTTAAAAAGTAAAATTTGCCAAGTGGAAAAGGAGGTTCAAAAACTGGGGAAAACAATTCTTTAAAAATTAGAATTAGACAAGTAGAAGTGAATGACTCTATGAGGCATGCAGAATCAGTCAAGCAAAATCTAAAAAATGAAAAAATAAAAGAAAATTAGAAAAACAACTGACTTAGGAAATAGATCCAGGAGATAGAATCTAAGAATTATTGGTCTACCAGAAAGCCATGATGAAAAAAAAGAGCCTGGACAGTATCTTCCAAAAAATCATCAAGGAAAACTGCCCCCAGGTTCTAGAACCAGAAGGCAAAATAGTTATCAAAATAAATCCACCATTCACCACCTGAAAGAGATTCCAAAATGAAAACTCCAAGGAATATTGTAGCCAAATTCCAGAATTATCAGGTCAAGGAGAAAATACTGCAAGCAGTCAGAAAGAAACAATTCAAATATAATGGAACTACAGTTAGGATCAAACAGGACATTGCAGTTTCTACATTAAAAGATCAGAAAGATTGGAATATGATAAATCATAAGGCAAAAGAGCTCGGACTATAACCAAGGATCAGCTATCCATCAAAACTAAGCATAATCTTTCAGGCAAGGAGATAGTCATTCAATGAAATAAGGTACTTCCAGACTTTCCTGATGAAAGAGCCAGAACTCAATGGAAAATTTGGTCTCCAAATTACAATACTCAATAGAGACATAGAAAGGTAAACAAAGAACACACACACACACACATGCACGCACACACACACACACAACTTCGTATTTAATAAGAGCAAACTGTTTACACCCCTATATGGGGAGCTGATTCCTGTCAGTATTGAGAACTGTATACTTATCGTGACATTTAAAAGGGATATACATAGATAGAGGGCGTGGGTATAAATTAACTAAAGTGATGATTTTTTAAAAAACCTCATTAAAGGGTGCAAAGGGACTGTAATGGAAGAAAAGGAAAGGAGGAGGCAGAAAAGGGTAAATTATGCCACATGAAGAGGAAAAGAAGTGAGTGGAAGTATAGTGAAGTATAGTGAAGGGAAAGAAGTGAGGGAGATGAATATTATATGAGCTTGTAGCAGCAAGCACCCCAAGCGTCCTCAGGGTTTGCAGCTACCACAGGTTCTTGGATCTGCTTTGTTAAAGGAAAGCAACTCAAAATGGGTTAACAAGCTTACTTTAATCAGTCAGACATATATCGTTTACCTTGTTCAGGAGAAAAGGTCAGCACCCTGAACCTCAAAGTATACAGGCATAATTATCAAGACAGAAACATCAAGTAGACAGATTTCCAAACTGTCAAACCATTACATCCATACCCAGTCAACATCTGGGTTTCCACATTCTGGGTTTTTCAAAGCCGGGGGACTCTCAACAACAGCTTCCCAGAATTCAGATCAAATCACAGAACACTTCTCAAAGTGAGTCCCAAAACAAAGTTACACATCAGGGCTTATATAGCCTTCTCCTGGCTCAGAGAATGTAACAACCTTATTGACTCACTGGCCAATCAAGAAGTATCTACTGAAAAACAAGCCTCCCACCCCAGGCTTCAGGTGCACATTAGCCTAGGGGCAGGGAAGATCTTTAAAATTTACATTTCCATTACAGAGCTTCACTCTCATTGGTTTTGGTTGAAGGAAGGAATAACATAATCAGTTAAGTATAGGTTTCTATCATGAAGAGACATAAAAATTATCATAATAGAGGGAAAGAAGAGAGGGATAGGAGCACTGTATGAGATTTATTCTCATCAGTTTTGGTTCAAGGAGGAAATAACATACTACATTAAGTATAAAAATCTATTGTGGCCTATGGGCAGTAGGAAGGAAAGGGGGAAAGAAGGAGGGGGGCAGGATTAGAAGGAAGGGAAGAAGTAGTAAGGGAAAAGAGCAGGTAAAGGGAGGGGGAAATATAGGGAGGGAATATTGAGGGAGCTGGTGATCAAAAGCAAGACTCTTTTGAGGAGGGGAAGGGTGAATGGAGAAATAAAAGCATAAACAGAGAGGGAAATAGGATGGAGAAAAAAACAAAGATAGTGATCATAACTGTGAATGTGAATGGGATGAACTCTCCCATAAAATGGTGGCAGACAGCAGAATGGATTAAAAACCATAATCCTACAATATGCTGTTTACAAGAAACACATTTGAAACAGGGTACACGTAGGGTAAATGTGAAAGGCTGGAGTATAATATATTATGCTTCAGTTAAAGTAAAAAAGTAGGGTTAGGAATCCTAATTTCAGACAAAGAAAAAGCAAAAATAGATCTAATTATAAGAGATAAGGAAGGAAACTACATCCTGCTAAAAAGTAATATCATTACTAAATATATGTGCACCAAGTGGTATAGCAGCCAAATTCTTAGAGGAGAAGTTAAGGGAATTAGAGGAAGAAAGAGATAGCAAAACTATACTAGTGTGGGACCTCAACATCCCCCTCTCTGAACTTGATAAGTCTAACCTCAAAATAAACAAGAAAGAAGTTAAGGAGGTAAATAGAATTTTAGAGAAGGCACATATGATAGACTTCTGGAGAAAATTTAATGAGGATAAAAAGGAATATACCTTCTTCTCAGTGGTACGTGGCACATACACAAAAATTGACCATGTACTAGGGCATAAAAAATTCACAATCCAGTGCAGAAAGGCAGAAATATTAAATGCATCTTTTTCAGATAATGATGCAATAAAAATTATATGTAATAAAGAGCCATGGAAAGATAGACTAAAAACTAATTGGAAGCTATATAATCTTATCCTGAAGAATGAGTGGGTCAAACAACAAATCATAGAAACAATCAGTAACTTCATTCAAGAGAATGACAATAATGAGACAACATACCAAAACTTATGGGAGGCAGTGAAAGCAGTTCTTAGGCTAAGTTTTATTTCTCTGGGTGCTTACATAAATAAAATAGAGGAAAAAGAGATCAATGAATTGGGCATGCAACTGAAAAAGCTAGAAAAATAACAAATTGAAAATCCCCAATTAAATACTGAATTAGAAATACTGAAAACCAAAGGAGAGATTAATAAAATGAAATTAAGAAAACAATTGAACTAATAAATAAAACTGAGCTAGTTTTAAGAAAAAACAGTAAAATTGATAAACCTTTTCTCAATTTGATTAAAAGAAAGAAAGAAGAAAACCAAATTACCAGTATCAAAAATAAAAGGGTGAACTTACCTCCAATAAAAAGGAAATTAAAAAATAATTAGGAATTATTTTGCCTAATTATGTGCCCATAAATTTGACAATCTTAGTGAAATACATGAATATTTACAAAAATAGAAATTACCCAGATTAACAGAAGAGGAAATAAAATACTTAAATAACCCCATCTCAGAAAAAGAATGAATGATTAATTAAATTAAAAAATAATTAATTAAATTAAAAAGAATGAAATCATTAATGAACTCCCTAGGAAAAAATCTCCAGGGCCAGATGGATTTGCAATCAAATTCTCTCAAACATTTAAAGAACAATTAATTCCAATACTTTATAGACTATTTGGGAAAAATGGAGGAGAAGGAGTTCTACCAAACATTTTTATGATAAAAATATGGTACTAATAGCTAAATGGGGAAGAGCCAAAACAGAGAAAGAAAATTATAGACGAATTTCCCTAATTAATATAGATGCAAAGATTTTAAATAAAATATTAGCAAAAAGATTACAGCAACTTATCATGAGAATAATACATTTTGATCAGGTAGGATTTATTCCAGGATTGCAAGGATGGTTTAATATTAGGGAAACTTATCAGTATAATAGTATATAATATATAATATCAGTATAATCAACAACAAAACTAGCAAAAAACATATGATTATCTCAGTAGATGCAGAAAAAATTTTTTTGACAAAATACAACACCCATTCCTATTAAAAACACCAGAAAGCATAGGAATAAATGGAGTCTTCCTTAAAATGATAAGTAGCATCTACCTAAAACTATCAACAAGCATTAT
>NW_027186492.1:22673494-22744713 GCF_028583685.1 Petaurus breviceps papuanus
CACTATCACCCCTGTTATTCAATTTGGTACTAGAAATGTTAACAATAGCAATAAGAGAAGAAAAAGAAATTGAAGGAATAAGAATAGGCAAAGAAGAGACTAAGCTATCACTCTTTGCAGATGATATGATGATATACTTAGAGAGTCTTTGATAACCAAGTAAAAAACTACTTGAAATAATAGTAAAGTTGCAGGATATAAAATAAACCCAAATAAATCCTTGGCATTACTATATATTTCTAACAAAACCTAACAGTGAGAAATAGAAAGAGAAATTCCATTTAAAGTTACTGTAGACATTAAAAAATATTTGGGAGTCTACCTTCCAAAACAAACCCAGGAACTATATGAACATAATTTGTTGTGAATTGATCCAACCATGCTGGAGAGCAATTTAGAACTATGCCCAAAGGGTTATAAAAATGTGCATACCCTTTGACCCAACAATACCACTTCTGGGGTTGTATCCCAAAGAAACCATACAAGTGGGCAAAGGACCCATATGTGCAAAAATACTTATAGCATCTCGTTTTGTGGTAGCAAAGAATTAGAAATCAAGGAGATGCCCATCAATTGGGGAATGGCTAAACAAGTTGTGGTATATTAATATATTGGAATACTATTGTGCTATAAGAAATGAGGAGCAGGGGATGGCTAGGTGGCACAGTGAATAGAGCACCAGCCCTGGAGTCAGAAGGACCTGAGTTCAAATCTGGCCTCAGACACTTAACACAAAAACTAGCCGTGTGACCCTGGGCAAGTCACTTAACCCCAATTGCCCTCCAAAAAGTGCAAAAAAAAAGAAATGAGGAGCAGATGGACTTCATAATAACCTGGAGAGACATATAAACTGATGCTGAGTGAGGGGAGCAGAACCAGGAGAACATTGTACACAGTTACAGACATACCATATCTGTGATGACTGACTTTGATACACTGGTCTCATCTCAGCAATGCAAGGTTACAAGACAACTCTGAAGGACTCATGATGGAAAAGGCTATCCACATCAAGAGAAAGAATTATGGAATCTGAATGCAGATTGAAGAAAACTACTTGCTCTCTCTCTTTTTTGTTTTGTTTTGTTTCTTCTTCCTCATTATTCATATTCTTCTTTACAACTTGACTAATGTCTAATGTGAAGGTATGTGTAGAATCTACTTGAGATTGCATGCTGACATTAGGAAGAGGGGGGACAGGAAAGGTGGAGGAGAAAATTTGGAACTACAAAACTTGTGGAACTGGATGTTGTAAAGCAATAGCAAATATATTTTAAATAAAAAGAATAAGGAAAAGTCTAATGTCAGATCTATAGGGAGAGGAAGAATTCACGACCAAACAAGAGATAGAGAACATTACAAAATGGAAAATAAACAATTTTTATTATAATAAATTTAAAAGGTTTTGTACAAACAAAACCAACTCAAACAAGATTAGAAGGAAAGCCAAAAGCTAGGAAACAATCTTTACAGCAAGTTTCTCTGATAAAGGTCTCATTTTTCAAATATTTAGAGAACTGAGTCAAATTGATAAGAATACAGATCATTCTTCAATTGATAAATGGCCAAATGATATAAACAAGCAGTTTTCAGATGAATTAATCAAAACTACCTATAGGCATATGAATAAATACTCTAAATCATTTCTGATTAGAGAAATGCAAATTAAAACAGCTCTGAGATACCACCCCACACCTATCAGATTGGCTAATATGACAAAAAAGGAAAATGTTAAATGTTGAAGAGGATGTGGGAAAATTGAGACACGGATGCACAGTTGGTAGAGTTGTGAACTGATCCAGTCACTCTAGAGAGGAATTTGGAACTATGTCCAAAAGCAACCAAATTGTGCATATCCTTTTATCCAGTAATACCACTACTAGGTCTGTATCCCAAAGAGATACTAAAAAAGGGACAATGACCTACATATGCAAAAATATAGCAGTGCTTTTCACGCTGGCAAAGTATTGGAAATTGAGGGGATGCCCATCAATTGGGGAATGACTAGAACAAATCTAATCCTGTCTGGGATAGGTATTATATCACTTCTCCCTTACTCTTTAATGGTTTTGATTTAGTAAGAATCTTATGTATATCAATCCCTCTAGAATCTTATTCCCCCTTCCTTAATTTATGGTATACACATCATCAAGCCTATGGCAAGACTTCTCTCTACCCTCCCCCCCCACTTTCCCTCTCCCTCTCCCTCTCCCTCCATTTCCCTCTCCCTCTCCTTCTCTCTCTACCTCTCTCTCCCTCTCTCCTTCTCATATACACACACTCTCATTCACACACACAAACACACACACTTTTTATATTCCCTTACATAGGTTAATTCTTTCTCCTTAGCTTCTGACCTGCTAAAAATTTCTATAGCTTCCCTCACCCTTTACCTGACCATAGGCCTAAGCCCATAAAAATGTAATTTTTCTCCTTTGGCCTCCTAAATATTTCTCTGTCTCTGAGTTTTAGGAAATTCTTACCCTCCTGCATTTCTAAATGCTTAAATCTTAGAAGCTCTCTCTCACATTTGACTTGTTTCTTTAACTTCCTTGGTTTTGATAAATCAGATTTGATGCTTATTTTAACAGGTGACTCTGCCTTTATCAAGGAAGTTGGCTTCTCTATTCTTTTACCTAGATAGGCTTTCATTCTCCAATTTCCTGGAGACCATATGGTCTCAGGAACCATACAATCTAATCATTTATAATTGCCTCCCCTGAGTTCCATGATCGCACACTACCTGTGACACAGGTCCCATTTTTAAACTCATCTTTCCTTACTGGACTCTTCCATATAGAGAGAGTGGGAATGATAGACCCACTTGGTAGCCAATAGACAATAAAAACCTTTCATTTGCTTTTCTTTTTGCCCAAATCTTTCTCTTTGCTCTCAAATGGTTAATGCATGGTACAAGTCCTTCCCTGAATAGGACCTGCTTTTAAAAAACTTTAACCATACATTTTTAATGGGGTAAATTTCTCTCAGCAATCATTAAAAGGAAAGAAAACTGTGTTGGAGGCACTGAGAAGTTAAATGATTTATTAATCCCATCATCTATCCACTCCCTCACAATGTGTCTTAATGCTTAATAAAATAATTATATAAGGAAGGGCAAAAGGGAGGAGGGGATAATCAGAATCAAACACTCTTGAGAAGGGAAAAGGTCAAAGGTGAGAATAGAATAAATGGGAGGCAGGATGGGATGGAGGAAAATATAGTCAGTCTTTCACAACGTGACTGTTATGGAAGTGTTTTGCATGTCTACACATGTATAACCTATATGTAATTGCTTGCCTTCTCAATGAGGATGGATGGGAAGAGAGGAAGGGGGAGAATGTAGAACTCAAAGTTCAGAAAAGGAATGTTCAAAAAATGTTTTTACATGCATCTGGGAAATAAGATATATGTGAATTGGGATATAGAAATCTATCTTGCCCTACAGGAAAATAGAAGGGAAGGGAATAAGAGAAGGGCAGGGGTAGGTGATGGAAGGGCAGATGTGGGGAAGGGGTAATCAGAATGTACACCATCTTGGGTGGGGAGAGATGGGGAGAAAATTTGGAACTCAAAATCTTGTGGAAGTGAATTTTGAAAACTAAAAATAAATTAATTAATAAAAAGAAAAAATTGTTATATTAAATAATCTTAATAATTCTAAATATTTTTCCTATTCATCAGGATAAGGTCACAGCACACATCACCAAATATTTGAAAACAGTAATATTTTGGATCAAAAGTAAAAGTCCCCATTTCCTTAGAATCAATCCTAATCCTAGGGATTAGAATCATGAATATAGAGTTAGGAGGACTGTAGAGGTTATCTGATCTCTTTTACAAATGAGAAAACTGAGTCAGAGAAAGATTAAGTGACTTATTCAAGATCACAGAGGTAATGAATAGCACAACTCAGATCCTGTCACTCCATGTTCATTATTCTTTCCACTTTGCCATAATGATTCCATATGTAATGATTTTGCTGAGGACAGATACAAAAGTTAATGCTCTTGAAGTCCTATTTTTTGAAAGTTGGGACATTTGCTTCTTCCTATGACATATTGCCCATTGACTATGATTTCTAAGGGGTCACTATGATTCAGTAATTCTGTCTCCAAGTTGTTTAGCTACAATGGGTTGTAATTCATCTGAGCCAATGGTTTTGAAATCATTGAAGACCACTATGTACTCTCTTACTAAATTCTTACCTACCTTAGCTTTCATTATCCTATTAACAATATCTACTCTATCCTGTTCCTTCTGAAGATCATTCTTCTTCCCAGAGAACATTCATTTATATGCTCACTTATTAAGAAAATTGGAAGCAAAATAAGAGTTGAGAAGTATTCAATTCAATAGTTTCCCTGTTTGGTCTATTAACATGGTCCTGCTCACAACACACAGTAGGTTTGTCCCTTACATTGTTCTTATTCTTTTTTTAATTATATTTTTCATTATGCCTTCTATGGAATTGAAAGAATAGTGACAAAACTATACTATAACTTTAAATTATAAATGTTGGGTTGAAATCACTTTTCCCAATATCCATGTAGTCTAAGGAAAATTACATTTTAATTGGGAATAAATTATACTCTTCTAATGACTGCTGTAGTGCCAGTAAGTAAACAATAACAACAAAAATTTCCTTTTGAGACAATGCCATCCCTTAACCCTCTATGCCTGTTGAATAACTACCCCTCATTAAGTCTAGTATTATGGTTTGCTAGAGCCAAAAGGTACGTTAAGACCAACTAGTACAATCCCCATATCTCAAAGTTAAAGCCTATTGGGACTAAGTGCCTTGCACAGGGTCACACATCTAGTGAGTTGCTATGGTATCTTCCTTGATCTCTTCCAATTATAATAACATTTCCCCATAGGGCCTCATATAACAAGAATATTTTTTCACTTTCTTAAAAAATGTATCATCTATATCATTTTGTACTACAGTCCTTTATGTAATTCACCTATCTCCCCACTAAACTGTAAGCTCCATGAGGGAAAAGAATCTCTCAAAGTCTTATCTGATCTTTGTATCAACAGGATACCTAGCACAATGCTTTCCACACAACAGATAGTAAATGTCTGCTGAATTGAATTGAATACAAGAACTGCTTTCAACAGTACTTTGGAATCATAAAGCTTAGAAGAAAACATTCAAAGGTAACCTACTGTACCATGGTACTTTCTTTTTATTCCAGTATAAATAGATTTCATTGAAATTTCTGTTTTCAACAGCTTCCTTGTGCATTTTCAGTATCTTGCTAACATCAGCCCACTGGACCCAAACATGACTGGTTCCATGAAGTGGGAAATAAAGCTGGTTGAGGCTGTTGCTGAAGGCTACAGCAGAAAATGGATACATAAACACAGGTTTTATTGTCATGTTCAATGGAACTGGAGTCTTTCTTATTATTGTGTTCCTGGTGGGCTGAATATGGAGTAATGGAGTGTTAGTTCTTTAGGCCAAAAATACATGAATATTTTGGACAAAGGCTTCATTCTCTGCCTGTAGTTAGCAACTTGAGGGCTTTCTGTAGATTTTGCACAGCAGTGTTTACATCTTCATATTGCAAAGTACTGCCTGTATATTTGCAGTATTTCTAAGCTCTGACAAAGTCCTCTGGTGTTAGATGGACATCCCCTATGGACATAGTACTGAAAAGAGCTGGATCAACAGCAAGAATATTCTGTGTAGTAGGTTGGATGGTACTACCTGTTACACCTGTGCTATGAAGAACTTCTGCTGGCATATTAGCTGGTGCATGAGCACCGGGAGGAATTTGTATTCCTGTATAGCTGCTTGATGGCATGTTGCTTGGGTCTTATGCTGAAGATGACCATTGGGGTGGGTGAGTAGGTAGAGGAGAAGTCCCAGCTTCTTCATTTTCTTCATCATTACTTTCTTCATCCATTCCAACAGGTCCAGCTTGTGGAGTTTCCCCATTTTTTAGACAGTTGTGGATATAGATTGCCTTTCTTCTAGCATATTTTCTGTGTTTCATGTTTTCATCAGTGAGTTCTCCAAATACTGTTAAGACATCTATCAGAAGACTTGCAGTATAGAAGGACTTGATCATGTTTTTGTGAAATCTCCCAGCATGATCTTCATTGCCTGCATAAAGGAACATTTTCAAAGCATAACTCTCCACATGGGCACAACCAACTATTTCCTGAGTAATAGCTTCATTATCACCCAATTGTTTTTTAAGAGCTTCTAGCTCTTAAAGCTTCAATAAAAATTTTTGGCATTCAGGAATTTTACTGTCAATTTTCATTCCAGTTTGCATTGCATATAAACGATAGTAATAGGCCACCAAGGGGTCCCGCTTGTCATGCTTCTGTGCCATCCTCACACAATGCTGGAGGTTCTTAAACTACGGGGGCAGTGGCGGGGGGGGCGGTAATGGGGACAAGGCGGCCATCTCTGCTCTGGACACAGCCACTTTCCACCTGGTACTTTCACATTAAATGACAAACCCAAAAAATTCCAATCAGATGAAAATTAATATGAAATTTAAAGAATTTCCCCAAGCACCCTTTCCAATATCTAACAGCCCTCAAATTCCTCCTCATATCTAAACTACATATCCTCACTTGACCTCACCCAATGCAAAAACTTGCCCCCAGAAAAACATTGTCTGTTTTTCTAAAACTGGTATGTAGAAGTAGTTTCTTCACTGAAAGAAGTAATTGGAAACTTCACAGGAAAACTCATTTATGTGACATGAAGTGAGAAAGTATATTTCCAGGAAGAACAAACTCAACTTACTTTCATGTTTCCCTTCATTTATTTGTAACTTCTAAGTCAAATGAATATAGACATGATACAAACTGGTAATGTAGTCTCCCTTTTGTTTTTTTGGTCACAAACATCTGTGAAATTTCATCCACATATTCTATTACTTGGAGTTAATTATTCTCTTATTTTTTATCTTGAAAAGACTGGCAAGACTTACCCAAAAGGAATGAAATATTTGACCCATGTGCAATATTGAATCTAAAACTTGCAGGAACCACAAGTAGATAGAAAAATAATCCCCTATCACGTTACACTTTTCTCTTTATTAGAAAAAAAACTCTCCCTAAATTGAATGATCACTTTTGCAATACTCCAAATAATAGTAAACACAGAGATAAAGTGCATTTTGAGGACATTTTTGTAGTATGAATCATTCATGGTCTTAAGACACATTACAATGCTAAGTATCTGATTGTATTTTCTGCAGAAGTAACCAGTGGCAGCGTTCCTTACTCTTATTTCCTAATTTTAAGTATTTAACCCTTATTTTTTTTCTCAAGAAAGTAAATATCTATATAGAGAAGCTGATTATTTTCCTAAAGAAAATATGATTTTTGAGGCCCAAGAAGGATGTGCCAACTCTCTGAAAAACAAAATATACACCTGACACACTTTTAAGTTTAATCTGCAATATTGATACTTTTTCTATCATTTTCCTAAACCTAGATAAGAAATGAAATCCAGAGTTGTATAGTTTGGCAATTTCTGAAATATAATTCCTCACACTGAAAATTTAATAATTGGTTTTCTCCAGCCAGTTTGAGCAGTCTCCAGCATACCCCAGGCCTGCACATCATTGATTTTGTATCTTTACTCATTTTAACAGGGCCTGATTGAATTATGAAAAACTCTCTAGGTATCATTTCGGAATAAACTAAGGATAAAAATGCATTTTTAAAAATTATCAAGAGTCGGGGAGGCCAGGTAGCACAGCGTGTAAGAGCACCGGCTCCAATGTCGGGATGACCTGTGGAACGAATCCAGGCTCAGACACTTATTACCCACCCAGAAACACCTGGCTGTGTAACCTTGAGCAAGTTACTTAACCCCAGTTGCTTAGGGGCGGCCAGGTGGCTCAGTAAGAGCACCCACTCCAGTGTCAGGATGACCTGGAGATCGAATCCCAGGCTCAGACACTTAGCACCCACCCAGAAACACCTGGCCTTGTAACCTTGAGCAAATTACTTAACCCCAATTGCTTAGGGGTGGCCAGGTGGCTCAGCGAGTAAGAGCACTGGCTCCAGTGTCGGGATGACCTGGATCAAATCTGGGCTCAGACACTTATTACCCACCCAGAAATAACTGGCCGTGTAACTTTGAGCAAGTTACTTAACCCCAATTGCTTTAAAAAAAATTATCAAGAGTCATAATTAATGTACTAAAAGAAAATATTAATTCAGTCCTAATCTTATTGCTATCCTCTCTCCATTCCTTTTCCCCTCCACCCAACTAATATACAATGAAAATAAATGATTAAGGAATAAAGAAAGCAATGTTTAAAGCATTATAATTAATAACTAGAAATTTGGTGAGAAATCAAAAAGTAAAAGATTAACTGGGATAGGAGTTTATATACTCTATATATGTGTGTATCATTTAATCAATTAGCATTAATTAACCTTTACAAAGGGAAACAGAAAATTATAGTAAGAACAGAAAAGTAAACATTGCTCCTGCAACACCTGGAGGTGGTTAGTGGAGAGGGAGAAGCATAGGCTCAGACTTGCCACAGTACTTGCTACAAAGCATTCACCCAGTTCATTTCCAAATGTTGGATGGTCAATGGAGGAACTCTCTTGGCTAGCTTTAATGCTTGGCTACACCAGGTAAAGCAGGTCAATTGGGGCTTTGTTCTTCATGAGGTTTGCCTGTCCCCAATTGACCTGCTTTACCTGGTGTTGGTTATGCAACATAATGAGTTTTATTGTTAACTTTTTGTTTTAAAAGGGTGTGCAGGATTTTGTCCAACAGGAACAGGGGAGGCAAATGTGAACTACAGCTTGCGTCATCTCAGCACCTGTCACATGAATTATACCGGATCTACATGCAAATCTGTCACACACACTTAAGCCATCTTTATCAATGCAAATAAAAAATCAGCTGCAAAATAATAAGTAATAATTCATTCTTTGCTGCAGTGAATTATAGATCAGTACAACTTGTAGGTAGTAATGAGTTATAATTTTATGACAAAGACTCCCTCCTAAAGAAGTGGATTTGTTTTCTGAAAGAAGAAAGGAAAAAAAGTGACCCCTAAAGTCGTATCCAAAAATATTGTGATGATTCACAATTACAAATATGATTCCCTGGGCACACATGGAAAATCTAAATGTGTTTTGAAAACATCAGAAATACAAATTCTAGTTTATGAGTTGTTATGTCATCATGAGAGTATCTCAGCTCTGCCATGATCTAACCTTGAGTATTCCCTATCCTTCCTGACCATGCCTCCTCCTAAGCTTTCACACAGATAAAATTTCAAGGACTCTTTTAAAATGAAACAGCTCAGACAGAATAGTTATCTATTTCTTTTTAAGTATTCCAAGGAAGGAAGTTCCACCTTGAGAACAGGGATTGTTTCATTTCATTCATTTCTATCCCCAGAGCCTAGCACTACATGGTGCATAGTAGGTATTTAATAAATGCTTGTTGATTGATCTGTAATTATCTCTAGGGATTCTTAACTCCCTAAAGAAGCACTTGAATGAAATTCTGGTTATGCAGAGACAATTAATGCCAACAAATAATAAAAAGGGAAAACATGTTAAAAGATCAGTGCAGTTGATAAGGGATGAAATTCATATTTTTCAAGGGATTTGTATAAGAGAAAGAATCCTGGGCAGGTAGCTACAGCTAAATATATGAGTGATAGGTCCTGTAAGACATATTATCAAAATATTAAGGCTCTAATATCAATCACAAAGCTAGTATGTCAGGATATGATGATAGGATTTCATTATAACTCGGATTTCAATTATTGACTCACCCGGAGGCAAGCACATATTGTGGGATTATGGCTGGAAATGTGCTATTCTTTAAATACTTTTATTATAGAACCATGGTATTCTACTTTGTCCTTTCCTTTAGAATTCATTGGTGAAATCTTTTGGGGTGTCTTCTATATTCCTAACATTGTGCTAAATAATGAGAGGAATAGAAGTAAGTTTAAGACCCAATGAACATCCTATTTATAGAAAAAAAAAAATAGTTTGTTTTTGTCTTTTTAAATTATGTACAAATTAAATGAAAATTTAAATAGTAAAATACCTACTACAAAACAATACAGTAACATCTCACTCAGCTATTAGTTAAAATTGTCTGCCTCTCAAGCAAGAAAATTGAGCAGAAAAAGGTCCTTGAGCACCTTTAAAAAAGCTGAAGTCAAGTCTATGAATTAAATCTACCTTGGTGGTCTTGTGGGGGCAGCTGTGTGGTACAGTAGATATAGTTCTAGGCTGGAGCCAAGAGAACCAGGAAGGCTTGAGTTCAAATCCAGTCTCAGATACTTCCTAGCTAGGTAAATAACTTGACCCCAATTTGCTTCACGGATCACTGCCCTTGTCATGGTAGTAGTCAGCAGGTAGTGGTCAGCACTAGCTAACAAAAGAAGATCCACTGGAGAAGGAAATGGCAAACCACTTCAGTATCTTTACCAAATAAACTCCCATGGTCAGGTGGTCCACAGGATCACAAAGAGTTGGACACAACTGAACGACACTGCTCTAATGGGAAAGGCATCTAGGTGGCATAATAGATAGAGCACTGGGCCTCGAGACAGGCAGACCAGAGTTCATATCCAGCCCCAGACATTGATTAGCTATATGACCCTGGACAAGATCACTTAATTTCTGCCTCAGTTTCTTCAGCCTGTAAAAATAGGAATAACACCACCTACCTCACAGAATTGTAATGATCAACTGCATTAATATTTCTAAAGTACTTAGCACAGTGCTGGCACATAAATGCTTATTCCCTAATATATAGTTGAATTATTCCTATTTAAGACTTCATTCTTCATTCACTGGAATCCTCAGAGAGGAAGACTAAATAAATGGACAAACAGGAAGTCTGATTGGAAGTAGAATGGTCAGGAGAAGAAAGGTGGCATAAGAATAAACACTGAGATGAGAAGTAGCTAAGAAATCTGAAATTTTCTATTAAGACATCTCAGCAGCACCAGATTGTGGAGAATAGCCTTCGTCTGGCATTGATCCAGGCTTCTTTTATATGACTGCTCCTGGATGGTGCCACACTGGTCTTGAGGTCACATGCCTTTCTGGTCTTGTGGCTATTCAAGCTTCTCTGAGTGGCCAGCTTCTAATCTTCATCTCCTCAAGGCACTTGCTGGCTATCTTGTCATCTGTTTTCTATGGTTCTATGGCTAAAAATGTTCTACAAAAAAAGGATGGGTTGAAAGTTCTCTAGTCCTAAAGTCTCAACATTCAGTTAAAGGCCAAAAATCAAGCACAGTGATGCCAGATTAAGACTGTCTGATTTTTGAAATTACTTTCTCCTGCTTGGGAGATAGATGACCTTTTTCCAAATATCTGTCTTTACTCAGATTTACTACTAATTTCTATTCAAGTCCTTTATTCCGTGTCCCAAAACCCATTTCAGGAAGCTCTACCAAAGAAATGCCTCAAAACTGCATGTGTCTGTGCCACTGCTATTTTTTAATTAATTTCTTTTTCATCCTCAACATTCACTTTTTTAAGATTTTTAGTTCTAAATTTTCCCCTCCTTCTGTTTCCCCTTCCCCAAGATGGCATGCAATCTGACATAGGCTACACATGCACAATCATATTAAATATATTTCCACATTAGTCAAGGTTGTGAGAGAAGAATAAGAACAAAAGATAAAAACCATGAGAAAGAAAAAAAGAAAAAGAGGAAATAGAAAAATGCTTCAATCTGCATTCAGACTCCATAGCTCTTTCTCTGGATGTGGATGGCATTTTCCATCACAAGTGTTTTGGAATTGTCTTAGATCATTGCATTGCTGAGAAGAGCTAAGTCTATCAAAGTTGGTCATCATACAATGTTGCTGTTACTGTGTACCATGTTCTCCTGGTTCTATTCACTTCACTCAGCATTTATTCATGTAAATCTTTACAGGTTTTTCTGAAATCTCCCTGGTCATTATTTATTATGGAACAATAGCATTTCATTGCATTCATATACCACAATTCGTTCAGCATCCCCTAATTGATGGGCACTCCCTCAGTTACTAATTCTTGGCCACCATAAAAAGAGCTACTATAAATATTTTTTGTATATGTGGGTCCTTTTCCTATTTTTATGATCTCTTTGGAATACAAAATTAAAAGTGGTATTTCTGGGGTGGCCAGGTAGCTCAGAGAGTAAGAGCACCGGCTCCAGTGTTGAGAAGACCTGGAGATCGAATCCCGGGCTCAGACACTTAGCACCCACCCAGAAACACCTGGCCGTGTAACCTTGAGCAAGTTATTTAACCCCAATTGCTTAGGGGTGGCCAGGTGGCTCAGCAAGTAAGAGCACTGGCTCCAGTGTTGGGATGACCTGGATCAAATCCGGGCTCAGATACTCACCACCACACCCAGAAATAACTGGCCGTGTAACCTTGTGCAAGTTACTTAACCCTGATTTCTTTTTTTAAAAATGGTATTTCTGGGTCAAAGGGTATATGCACAGTTTGATAGCCCTTTGGGTATAGTGCCCAATTGCTCTCCAAAATGGTTGAATTGCCACTGTTTTCATTCAAGTCTCCAATATCCTTTGGGTCTTGCCAGCCAAACCTATCTAAGCACAGATGCTAATCAGGAAAAGTTATTGTTTTCTCCCCCAGGGAAGCATTCCTGACTTTATTATTAACATGTGGATTACAGCAAACCTCCCAGGCTTTGAGCCTCCCTACGTGTAAATAACAATGACAATTTATAGCACTTTTGAGTTCAAAAAGTATTTTCATACTTGAAGAGTCACTAAATTCTGACAGTTCTATGAGGCAAGCAACAGGACAGCCCTTATTATATTCCTCATTTTTTGCAAATGAGGAATATGAGGCAAGACAGTTAACACCAAGGAAACAGAGGCTCTCCACCAACCAGCACCACACCATCCATATGTGATATCCGTTACAGCAAATGGGAAATTTTTGAATGCTGTAGATAAGTTCACTTACCTTGGCAATATATTTTCCAGGGATGTACAATGATGAAGTAGACACATGCATTGCCAAAGCTTGGGAGGCTCCAAAGGAAAGTGGGAGAGAGAAGAGGTCTTAGACTGCCTACCAAAACGAAAGTCTATGGAGTCATTGTGCTGACTTCATTGTTGTATGCCTGTGAAACCTGTACAGTATACCAGTACCATGCCAGGAAATTGAATTGCCTCCATTCAGATTATTTTAGGAATATCCTGAAGATCATCTGGCAAAATAAGGTACTGGACACAGAGGTCCTTTCTCGAGCTGAACTACCAAGCATTCAAACCCTAATGCAGAGAGCACAATTCCAATGGGCTGGCCACACCGTTCAAATGTCAAATGTACATTTGCCTAAAAGACTATTTTACAGAGAACTAGAATTAAGGATTGGGAAAGACTTCCTGTAGAAAGTGAAATTTTTACTGAGATTTGAAGAGATCCAGGGAAAGCAAGAAGTAGAGATGAGTAGGAAAAGCATCTAGGCAGGAAGGACAACCTGTGAAAATGCTCAGAATAGAAATGGAGTGCTTTGTTTAAGGAACAGCAAGGAGGCCAGTGTGACTAGATAGAAGAATACATGGGTGGAGGAACAAAGCATATAAGTACACAATTACAAAACCAAAGTTTACTAATAAAAAATGTAATTAAGGCCACTATAAAATCAGGATAGTTTTAATGTATCTGGACTTACTTTTAAAGACTCAAATTCACTTAGACACAGATCTTATATAACCCAAGAGGAAAAGTTCAGCAATGTAAAATCCAACAGTGATAACTATTTTCAAAGCTTTTGAAAAGTTATGATGATAGAGAATGACCTCCTAGGGCAGTTCATGACACTTTTGAATAGCTCTCATTATTAGGTTTTTCCTTAGAATCAAGATCTTCCTCTCTACAATGTCCATTCACTGTTGCTCCAAGGACAAACAAAACATATATAATTACTCTTCCACATGGTGGTATCCAAATATATTAAGACAGTTATCATGAATTTTTTCCTAATGTTTTCTCCTCCACATTCAGTATCCTCCTATGTTGCAGTGCTGAGTCTCCTCACCATCCTACTAATTCTCTCAGTCAAAACCCTTGCCTGATAAGTTCATTGAAAAAATTAAAACCATTCTCTATGAACTCCTTCTTCTTTCCCCAACTCTTCTCCCCACTCCACTTCTTATTTTATCCCATATCTAATGTTTTCCTTGTTAAGACAAATCTCTTTCCATACATGCTTAATCTCTTCTCATTCTATCTTCTCTAGATTTGACCCCTCTTCTCTCTAATCTTCAGTACTTCTCTATCTAGTCATTCTTTTTTGCCCATGTCTCTTCCATCCCTCAAAAAAACCTTTACTTGATTCTACATCCCTGCCAGCTATTACCCTGTATCTCTCATCCTCTTATCATCCACACTTGAGGAGGAGGAGGAAAAGGAAGAGGGTGAGGAAGAGGAAGAGGAGAAGGAAACCTTACTTCTGATCTCATCATTCAACTGAAATTGTCCTCCAAAGTCACAAATTATCTCTTAATTGCCAAATTAAAGGCACTTGGAACTGGCTATCCATTAGGCATCTCAGATTCAACATTATCCCAAAAAAGCCCCTATTATCTTTTCTCTAAAACCCTCCCCTCTTCCAAACCTCACTATTACTGTCAAAGGCACCACCACCATCCTCCCAGTCATCCAGTCTCACTACAATAGTGTCATGCTCACCTACTGTCTTTCATTCATCAGTTGTCATCTTGTCATTTCTACCTCTACATCTATTACATCTACAGACCTCTTTACTCACAGAGCTACCACTCTGATACAGAATTGTGTCACTTTACACCTGGACTATTTCAATAGCCTCCTAAATGATCTCCCTGTTTCAAATTTCTCCCCACTCCAATTCATACTCTGCTCAGCTACCAAGGTCACCAAGCCACCCTCTCTTCTCAGTAAACCTCAGTGGTTCCTTCTTACTTCCAGGATCAGATAAAATTCTTCTGTTTAATTTTTAAAGCCTCTTATAACCTGGTTTTTCCTATCTTTCCAGTCTTTTTACACTTTATTTACCTCTGTATATTTTATGATCAAGCAACAGGACCTGTAACATTATGACTGTTTTTCCAGCACAACAACTCCATCTCTGATTCTGTGCCTTTTCAGTAGCTGTCACTTATTCCTGGAAATCTCTCCCTTCTCAACTTCCCCTCCTGGATTCCTTGGCTCCCTCAAGGCTCAGATCAACACCTCCCCCCTGCACATGGCCTTTCCTTATCTTCCCCCACCCCTACCACCCTGCCTCTTAGTGCTAATACCTTTAGTTGTTTTTTTTTTATTTTGTCTCAACCCCATTAGAACATAATCTCTTCCATGAAAGGGACCATATTTTTGTTTTCTTTGAATCCCCAGAACTTACTACAGCATTTAGTAGATAGTAATAAATGTTCATTGACTGATTATCCTTGGACAAGGTCTCGTTTGTTGATGTCCTTTCTAAAATGCCCTTATACTTATGACTGAAGTAATGATGTGTTAACTCTGTCTTTCATTCTGCAATATATAAAAGAGAGAATAAATAACCACCCTAAAAGGCTATATCTTCACATTTCGATGCCAACTCTTTTCCATTACAGAATATTTCATTAATTTCTTGGTATAAATGTGTAATGACTCTTTCAGCTGTTAACCATGTGTGCTTCTTCTGTGTCAGGTTCAGTTTATAAGACTTCTGAGTATCTCTGGTCACTTGATAATGAAAAGTCAATTGGGAAGAAAGCAAATCTCAGAGGCTGAGATGAGGAGGAAGAACATTCAAGACACAGGAAATGGAGTGTGACATTCAAGGAAGAGCTAATATTTTAATTTGACAAGAGTACAGAGTCTACAAGGAAGCATAATATAAAATAAGGCTAGAAAAAGAGGTTCAAATTAAATTGGAGTTTGTATTTTATGCTAGAACCAAAAGGGGGCCATTAAAGATTTTTTAGAAGGGAAATAACATGATCACACTTATACCTCAAGAAAAACTATCTTGGCAGCTGTATAAAGATTACAATTTCCAAATAAGCTATAGAGTAACCATTGGCTTGATCACCCAAAAATCAAAAGAAATACAAAATTAGAGGAAAGAATAAAAATTAGATCATATGGGGTGCTAAAACAACCCTAAACTGACATATTAAAGTAAGCTATTAAATACAAAAAAAATGGGAAATTGATCAAGGAAAAAATATCAACACAGATTTTCACCATTTCTTTAGGAAGTTTAACCAAACCAAAGTAGATCAATTGCCATTGATAGGAGACTAAAAGGACCCAGCAACTGCTTTAACTAGATTATACTTGATTTCCTTTCCCAAAGCCCAGGGCAACACCAAGTTACAATAAAATCTGATTTATAAAAAACCTTATGGAAAATGATAGATTATGAGCAAAATCACTTTTGTAAAGGTAAAAAATACATTTACAGAAATATTGGTATGAGATTGATTTAAGCCATATCATTCCTAGGGCACTTAAGGATGAAAGTATAAGAACCACAAACATGAGCAATAGGTAAACAAACTATACTACCATAATATTTTTTTTAATCAACAATAGTAAAATTACCATATTTGGACTTGCCAGAGTTCCCAAAGTATAAAATGAGCAATTAGACATGGAAGCACAAGAAATCCAAGAGCTGTAAAAGTCATAAAGAGATCTAAAATTAAAGAAAATTTATTAATGACACAGGAATGTTTCAGAAGAAATAATTTTAATTACAAGGCATAACTAGGATCAAATGTATTGAAAATAATAGAGATAACAAAAATAGACTGACAACATAAATGGCAGTGCACCAACAATGTAAGTTACCCATAGGCAGTGGCCCATTCATTTGTAATAGGAGATTAAGCCAATAAGGGCACAGTCCTTCAAATATGTTACATGCACTCTTCTTGGTACAAATCCATGTGGATATTTGGGCATCCTGCTTCTGGAAGCTCATAATGACACCCCCGCCCCAATCCCACCCCTGCAATTGATAGCATGCATAGGTCTTCTGTAATTGTTTCCTATCTGTTTACTGTGTGATGCAATCAGAATTGAATATGCACAACTAAATCCAACAGCGTTTCTGTTTGAGAAATCAGCACAGATCAACAGACAGGGCTACTGTCTGAGAAATCAGCACAGATTAACAGACAGGGCTACTGTCTGAGAAATCAACACAGAACAACAAACAGTGTGCCAACATCACAAACATTCTCTCTCTCAGTTCTGCATGCTTGTCTGTTCCTTCCTGTTCCACTTTTTTTGCAATCTCCTACCACCATGGGTTCCCACATTTGGCTTATTAAGGGTCAGGGAAGATCTTCAAATTCCCTTACTCCCATTAAGGGCAATATAATATATGCTGTTTCCAATCAAAGACTCTTGATACAATCAAAGGCAAGTCTCAAAGGTACTTAGTTAGCTAAAAATCAATAAAGAAACAGCAAAAAATCTTATTTTGCTTGCCATTACAACTTGGAAGTTTAGAAGACAAGGATCATATAAACTGATCCATTTGTCTAGAACAGAATATGTGAATTTTTTTTTAGACAGATTAGTGATTTGAAACATTGATTGTTTTAAAAAAATATATTACCAATCACTTCCAGGAGCCAAAATAGTGCAATAACAAGGAAATCACCTTCACCCTCATGTAAAAACCTCCAAGCCACCATAAAATAGCACTCCAAAATGAATCCTGCAACAGAAGAACCAGCAATGGGGTGAAACAGTCCATCCCAAAAAACAAGGTTGTGAAGAAAGGTCTGTCTCACTCAGGTGAAAGAGGAGCACAATCTAGGAAAAGAAGCATCCTGGCAAGTCCCTTCTCAGCAAACAAGAACAAGATCCTGAGCCCCAGTGCAACAGAGTCAGCAAACACCGACAATGGAACCCCATGCAGGCCTCAGCATATACAGGCAAATGGGCAGCACCAGGGCCAGCTGCCATAGTGTAACCCCAGCAAACAGGCAGACAGTAACACCTACACCCCAAACACAGGCAGATGCTAATGCTGGGACCTCCCACTAACCTCAGCCAATGGGCAGACACCAGTACTGTACCTTAACCACAGCCTCATGTGCCTCAGCTCAGTTTCAGGTAAGCTGTCAGACCCCTATGGCCTCCAGCAGTCCCAGGCACCCCCCAACCCCATCCCCTCTGTACAGCACCAGATATGAGGATCCTCCATAGGCCTTAGGGCAACACCAGTGCAGCGCCAGGTAAACAGCAAGGGCCTGTAGCCCCTGGAATGAAAAGAAGCCTATGAAAAGCCCCTTCCACCCCACGAGCAGAGCTCAAATTTAAAAATAAGGAGAGAGGCTAGAAAAGATGAGCAAAAACAACAACAACAAAAAAGAATCTAACCACAGAAGGCTATTATGTTGACAGGGAAGATCAAGACACAAACTCATAAAAAGGACAACAATGTCAAAATACCTAACACCAGACAAACACAAGAAGTGTTCTCAGGCTCAGAAAGAACTATAGGAGGCTCGCAAAAGGATTTCGAAAATCAAATAAGAGAGGTAGAAGAAAAATTGGGGAAAAAATTATAGTGATACAAGAAAATTATGAAAAATGAGTCAACAACTTGGAAAAAGGAAACAACTCTTTATAAAGTAGAATTGGACAAATGGAAAAGGAGGTACAAAAGATAACTGAGGAAAATAATTTCTTAAAAATTAGAATTGGGCAAATAGAAGCTAACGATTCCATGAGGCATCAAGAATCAATCAAACAAAATAAAAAGATGAACAAAAAAAGTAGAAAATGTAAAATATCTCATTAGAAAAGCAACTGACCTTGAAAATAGATACAGGAGAAGTAATATAAGAATCATTGGACCACCTGAAAACAATAATCAAGAGTATGACCTGGACAATACACTCCAGCAAATTATCAAAGGACACTGCCCCCAGAGAGCAAAATAGAAATTGAAAGAATCCACTGGTCACCTCCTGAAAGAGATCCCAAAATGAAAACTTCAAAGAATGTTATAGTCAAAATTTCAGAACCACCAGATCAAAGAAAAGATATTACAAGCAACCAGAAAGAAACAATTCAAATATCAGAATTACATAGGTCTTAGTAGTTGCAACATTAAAGGTTCTGATGTCATGGAACATATTCCAGAAAGCAAAAGAGCTAGGAGAACAACCAAAAATCACTTATCCAGTGAAATTAAGCATCATACTTCAAGGAGAAAAAAATCAATGAAATAGAAGGATTTCAAGCTTTCATGAAGAGAAGACCAGAACTTAACAAAAAAAAAATGATTTCCAATATCAAGACTCAAGAGAAGCATAAAAAGTTAAAAGAAATATAAGCCATTCAATAGGGTTAAACTGTTTATATGCCTACAGGGAAAGATGATACTTGTAATTATTGAGAACTATATCACTAAGAGTGCAGCTAGAAGGAGTATACATAGACAGTGTATAGATATAAGGTGAATTTGAGGGAATGACAAAAAATAATTAAGGGATGAGAAAAAGGAGAACATTTGGTGCAGAAGGAAGGGAGAGGTAGAATGGGATAAATTATTTCAGTAGAGGTACAAAAAACTTATTACTATGGAGGAGAGGAGGGGAGGATGAGCAGTCAGCATCTCTTGAACCTTGCTTTCATCAGAATTCGCTCAAAGAAGGAATAACATATACAATCAGTTGAATATAGAAATCTACCTTACCTGATATGGAAACAGGAGGGGAGCAGATTAAGTAAGGGAGGGGGTGGGAGTGAGGATGCTGACAGAAAGGAGGGTACATCTGGGGAGGCAATGAACAGAAGCAAAACACTGGAGGAAAAATAGAATGGAGGGAAATATACATTTATTAATCATAGCTATGAATGTGATCAGATATACACTGATCAAATGTGATTCATACCAGGAATGTGGGACTGGTTCAATATTAGGAAAACAATCAGAATAATTAACCATTTTGATAACAAAACCAATAGAAATAATATGATTATCTCAATACAAGCTGAAAAAACTTTTGACAAAATACGATATCCATTGCTATTATAAACACCAGAGAGTATAGGAATAAAGGAAGCATTCTTTAAAATGATAAGTAGTATCTATCTAAAACCATCAGCAAGCATCATTTGTAATGGGGATAAACTAGAAGCCCTCCCAATAGAATGAAGGTAAAGCAAGGATGCCCATTATCACCACTATTGTTCAATATACTGCTAGAAATATTAGCTATGCCAATAAGAGAAGAAAAAGAAATTGAAGGAAATAGAGCAGGCAATGAGGAAACAAAACTGCTGCTCTTTGCAGATGATATGAAGGCATACTTAGAGAATCCTAGAGAATCAATTTAAAGAACTATTTGAAATTGTTAACAACTTTAATAAAGTTTGCAGGATTATAAAAAAATAAACCCACATAAATAATCATTATTTCTATATATTAAAAAGAAATTCCAGCAACAAAAGATAGAAAGAGAAATTCCATTTAAAATAACTATAGACAACATAAAATACTTGAGAGTCTACTTGCCAGGACAAACCCAGGAACTATATGAACATAATTACAAGATACTTTTTGCACAAATGAAGTCAGACCTAAGCAACTGGGAAAATGTCACTTATTCGTGGGTAGGCCAAGCCAATATAATAAACATGACAATTCTGTCTAAACTAATTTACTTATTCAGTGACATACCAACCCAACTACCAAAAAGTTATTTGATAGAGCTAGAAAAAAAATAACAAAAGACATCTGGAAGAACAAAATGTCAAGAATATCAAGGAAATTAACGAAAAAATGCGAAGGAAGGTGGCCTAGAAATACCAGATATCAAATTACATTATAAAGTAGTAATCATCAAAAACTATATGGTATTGGCTAAGAAATAGAATGGTGAATCAATGGAATAGATTAGATACACAAGACACATTTATTATGTAAATGCGCATAGTAACCTGGTGTTTAATAAGCCCAAAGATCCCAGCTTCTGGGATAAGAACTTACTATTTGACAGAAACTACTAAGAAAACTGGAAAACAATATGGCACAAACTAGATATAGACCAACATCTTACCAAGATAAGGTCAAAATGAGTACATGATTTAGACATAAAAAGGTGGTACCATAAGCAATTAGAAGAACTAGGAATACTCTACCTGTCAGATCTTTGGAGAAGGGAAGAATTTTTGGCCAAACAAGAGACAGAGAGCATTACAAAAGGTAAAATAGATAATTTTGATTATATTAAATTTAAAAGATTTTGCACAAACAAAACCCTTGCAACCAAGATTAGAAGGAAAGCCAAAAGCTGGGAAACAATCTTTTCAGCAAGTATCTTTGATAAAAGCCTAAATTTTCAAATATATAGAAAACTGAGTAAAGCTGATAAGAATACAAGCCATTTCCCAGTTGACAAATGAAGGATAAATGTCAAAACAGGTAGTTTGCAGATGAAGAAATCAAAGCTATCTATAGTTACATGAAGTATTCTAAATCACTTTTGATTAGAGAAATGCAGATTAAAACAAATCTAAATTACCACTTAATACTTTTAGCAGATTGGCTAAATATAACAGAAAAGCAAAATGATAAAGGTTGGAGAAGATGTGGGAAAATTGGAACACTGATGCATTGTTGGTAGAGTTGTGAACTGATCCAACCATTCTAGAGAGTACTTTGGAACTATATCCAAAGGGTAATCAAACTATGCATATCCTTTCATTGAGCAATACCTCTACTAGGTCTGTATCCCAAAGAGATCATAAAAAATGAGAAAGGACCTACATGTACAAAAATACCTATAAGAGCTCTTTTTGTGGTAGAAAAAATTGGAAATTGAGAGGATGCCCATCAATTGGGTAATGGCTGAACAAGTTGTGATATATGAATGTAATATAATACTATTGTGCAATAAGAAATGATGAGCAACAGATTTCAGAAAAACCTGGAAAGACTTGTGTGAACTGATGCAAAGGGAAATGAGCAGAACCAGGAGAATATGGTACACAGTAACAGCAACATTGTGTAATGATCAACTGTGAATAATTTTGCCTTTCTCAGTAATTCCATAATCCAAGACAATCACAAAGGACTCATGATGGAAACTGCTATCCACATCCAGATAAAGAACCAATGGGCTCTAAATGCAGATCAAAGCATGCTATTTTCACTTACTTTATTTTTCTCATAGTGCTTTTTTCCCCCTTTGACCTGTCTTCTTTCACAACTGTGACTAATATGGAAATATGTTTTGCATTGTACATATATAAACTTTATCAAACTTTTTACCAATTTAGGAAGAGGGGAGAGGAGGGAGAGAAGAAGAAAAATTTTGAACTTAATATCTTGTAAAAGTGAATGCTAAAATTGTCTTTATATATGATTGGAAAAAATAAAATACAATTTTTAAAGTACATCTCTCTGCATCCAAAAACCAGAAAAGAAAGAATAAAAAACTAGTGAATAGCTTCTACTATTGAAACTGTATCCTAGAAATGGTAAATAGAGAAAAGTGTAAACCACTCTTCAAAGCAGCACTGCTTTAAGAACAGGCATCTTCTTTTATTAATTTGGCTGTGATTTGCTAAGCTGATAAAAATTACTTTTCTTGGCAGAATCATTATGTCCTTTGTATTAAAGTCTCCCCTGGTCAGCTCAAGTTAACGATTAAAAATTGCTTTCAGAAAGACAGCACAAAATGGCATTTGAATGTAGAAACCACATTTCTTGATCATAAGAGTACTTTTTTGGTTGTTTTTTTTCTCCTTTCTTAAATCTTCTCAGAGATTCCCTGTCTCTTTAATATGTGATACATAGGTAGGTAAGAAAGTGATTAGCATCCCCTTAGTAGTAAAATTGGATTAGAGCAATAAAATTGTGCTTGATTGTACCAGTGTAGGACCAACTTTCTCACTAAATAGTGATACCAGACTTGGACTGAATCATCTATTTCTTTTATTCTTCTTGTGAGGCAGAAAATTGAATACAGATTATCATATCCACATAAGAGATTAATTTAGCAGTATTTTAGGACTATGCTTGTATCACTGACATATAGCACAGGAATGAAAAAGGAAAGATTAGTAGGGTAACATGAGACATTGGGAAGAGCATTGGCTTTAGAATCAGATGTGGGTCCAGATCCCTGATCTGCCATTTCCTGCCTGCACAGCCTTGGGCAAACCACTTAAGGTTTCTGGGGCTCAGTTCCCTCTTTTATGAAATAAGGGGGTAGAACTAGATGACCTCTGACACAGCATTTTCCCCTCCAAACTTATGATTCTATGTAGAAAAAGTCCATCTAAGGACAGATAAAGATACAGTTATAATTAGTCCCCCTAAATGTTTGAAAAATGTCTCACCTTGTACACTGGAGAGGCTAAGAAAGAAAATGAATAATTACAAATTACAATAAATATAATAAACATTTATCATGTCCACTGTGTACAAGGCACTTTTGCTAGGTACTAAAGAGATATCAACTTGGGAGAAGACACCATGCTGCCCTTGTGGAAATCATGGTTTAGTAGGGAGATAGAAGACCAACAAATACCTACTTTAACATGCTAAATGAATTAGAGTTAACAAAAGTAAGGTTCAAAAAAGCAAAGGGAGAGTTCAGAGTAAAATAAGTGGGATGCATCTATATGAAAAGTAAATTATTTCTAAATTTGTCATATTGACAAGAATCTACTGACTAGATAGAAGTTGAACTTCATAATGACTTCAAATACAAGAAATTCTTTTGAAAGGGGTCAAATTGCATTAATTAGCTGCTGCTAATATTTAGCTCTTAATTGAGGCAACCAGAATATCCTTTCCAAGGAAGAAAAGCAACCAATTCTGCAAAGTACTAGGGATACAAAAAGAGGAAGATGTTGCCCTCAAGGAACATACAATCCAATGGGTGAAGACAACATGCAAATAATTATAAATAAGCTATATACAGGATAAATAGGAAATAATTAACAGAGGTAAGCCACTAAAATTATTAGGGGTTGAGAAAGGCTTCCTATGCAATGTGGGATTTTAGTTGGGACTTAAAGAAAGCCAGGGAGATCAGTAATCAGAGAAGAGGAAAGAGAGCATTCTAGGACAGCCATGGGACATTCAATTCATGGGATTCTAGGGGACAGCCAGAGAGAATGCCTGAAGTGGAGTTGAGAGATGGTGGATTTTGTTCATGGAACAGCCAGGGGGCCAGTGTCACTGGATCAAAAAGTATATGTCAAACAGTTATGTATAAGAAGACTGAAAGGCGAGCTAGGTTATAAAGGGCTTTGAACGCCAAACAGAACATTTTATATTTCGTCCTTAAGACAGTAGGAAGACACTGGAATTTACTGAATGGAGGGTTCTCATGGTCAAACTTTCACTTAGGAAAATTACTTTCATGACTGAATAGAAAATGGATTGTAGTGGGAAAAGATTTTAGACAGGCAGACCCACCAGCCGGCTATTCCAATGGTCTAGGCATGAGGTGATCAGGGCCTGAATTAGAATGTAGGCAGTGTCAGAGGAGAAAAGAGGATCTATATATGAGAGATGTTCCAAGGGTGAAATCAGCAGGCCTACGTGACAGTTTGGATATGAGAGATAAGAGGTAGCAAGGAATCCAGGATAGGACGGGGAGAAGAGTGTTGTCCCTATAGCATGAGCCTTTAGTTCAAAAAAGGGCAACTGTCCCTTAGACTGCTGTACCTATCCTTTGATAGTAGAGGAGTGGCTCCCTCCACTCAATGTTAGAATTCTGATACTTGATCACAACCTTTACATCCCAGTGACTGAACTCACAGATTATCATCCAGACCCTATTCCATACCCACCACCTCATTCTCACTACCCTCAACCCTCACACTCCAAAGTTTCAACCTAACTCTGCCTAGCCCTTCCACTGTGCCCTCTGAAATGCCTGTTCCATAAACTGTAAACTTCCCTTCATCTTAAATCTTTTCCTCTCCCAGGCCTTCCATCTACTAGCTCTTACTGAAATCAGGCTCCCCGTAGGCCCTATTCTCTTTTCCATCTATAATATCTCACTTGTTGATCTCATCTACATGCATGAGTTCAATTATCATTTCTATGCAAATTATTTCCAAATCTATGTCTAGGCCTAAGGGCTGTTCTCTCTTCTTAACTCCAATCCTTCATCTAAAACTATTTATTAGACATTTTGAACCACATATCCCATAAGTATCTCAAACTCAATGAATCCAAAACAAACATTATCTTTTTCCCCAAACCCTCCTCTCTTCTAAATTTCCCTATTACTGTTGAGGGCACCAGGAGTTTCACAACTTCACTGACATCATCGACTTCTCACTCTCACTCATCCCACATAGCCAATCAGTTGCCAACTCTTATAATTTCAACCTACACAACATCCTTTGATTCTAGCCACTTCTCTCCTTGAGAGCCACCACCCTAATTCAAGCCCTCATCACCTCTTGTCTAGACTGTTGAAATGGTCTTTTAATTGGTCCGCCTACCTCAAGTCTCTCCCCACTCCAATCCATCTTCCACACAGTTGTCTAGAATGAATTTTCTAATGCATATGTCTGACCATGTTATGTCCTGTTCTGTAAACTCCAGTGGTTCCCTGTTACCTCCTGGATAAATTTAAAGTCCTTTACTTGGCATTTAAGGTTCTTCCTAATCTGGTCCTTGTGGCAGTTAGGTGAAAGAGTGGATAGAGTTCCAGGTCTGGAGGAAGACTCATCTTCCTGAGTTCAAATCCAGTCTCAGACACTTAAGACCTGTATGACTCTGGATAAGTCACTTAACTCTGTTTGCCTCAGTTTCTTCATCTATAAAATGAACTGAAGAAGAAAATAGCAAATCACTACAGTATCTTTGCCAAGAAAACCCAAAAGCAGGTCAGGAAGAATGACATGACTAAAAATGACTATACAAACAAAGAAAATCCTGGGTCTACTGGCTATTCCTTGAATGTAACACTACAACTTTACTTTTTGTTTATTTGTATTTCACTTTCAATTTTAGGATACTTGGATTTTAAATTATATACATCTACAGATTACTCCCACTTCATGAGAGGTCTCTTGTAACACAGTAAAGCAGATGAGTAAATCTAAGAATGCAATTACCTCATTTGAAAGTCTGTGCAGAGTATGCAACATTTCATATGCCCAACGTGTCTGGGATACTCTCCCTCCTCATATCCACTTTTTTATATCCCTGGCTTCCCTCAAATCTAAATCTGAATTCTACTTTTAGCAGGAGGTCTTTCCTCCAGTCCCCTACTGCCCTACCAACCCAGCTCTCCTCTCTAAGAGGCAGCCAGGTAGTGCAGAGGATAGAATGCTGTGTCTGCAGTAAAAAAGACTAGAGTTTAAATCTGGCCTCTAGTACTTACCAGCTGTGTAACTCTGAGCAGACTTTGTCTGCCTCAGTTTCCTCAACTGTAAAGTGTGGATAACAATAATACTGTCTTCTAGGATTGTTGTCAAGATCAAATAAGATAACATTGGTAAAGTGCTTAGCTTTCTGCCTGGCACAAAGTAGGTACTAAATAAATAACTTGTTTCTTTTCCTCTTCCCTATCTTGTATGTGTCTGTTTATTTACATGTTATCCCCCCACCATTAATATGTAAGTTCTTAGAAGTCAAGGAGTTGCTTTGCCTTTCTTTGTATACCAAGCACACAGTAAAATTTAATAAATGTTTGCTGGTCGACAGACAGTTACATATTCTAGGTAAAATGGATCCTTAAATGAATCAAAACAATAGTCCTATGAGGCAGAGGCATTAAACTTATACTCCCCAAACTGAGCTTCAAGGTTAGACTAAAAGTCTTCTACAACCTAACCTTTGTTTCTGGCTACATATAGGTTCAAATATTGTTAGAGTTAGTAGGGACCTTTGAAATCACTGAATCTATCCCCCTTGTTTTACTGGTTCTGTGTATTGTACATTCCCATAGTCCGAACTTCTAGATCAATTACAACAGTCAATGAAAAACTGAATGAAGAGAGAAAACTCAAAAAGAGAAATAAAGAGGTTTTGATCTAAATTCACATGTATATACCCTTCCTGCTGCACACTTTTAATTTGGTACAAAATCTTGAGTTGGTAATAATAGTGAAAGAAAAAAAGGAGAAGAGAGAAAAGAGTTTAGAAATTTTCCAATTGAAAATCACCCTACAATAAGTTACAACAAAGTAGATAAACCAACACTAATCAAGAGTGAACTGTTTTCAAAGTCCATAAATCAGGCATGGTCTCTCTGTCCTCATGGAGCTTTGTAGATATTTGTAAAAAATAAAATAAAATAAAATAAAATAAAATGCAACAAATTATGCTGAGAGTCCCTGTGGATTACTTTTTCACAAGCCTGGATATGACACAGAGAACAAAAATGAGTTTTCTTGTTTTAGAAAAGTACCCAGCACTTCAAGGGGGGCCCTGAGCATTTAAAATGAAGGGACTGGACTCAATAATTTCTAAGGTCCCTCCCAACTCTAAAATCCATGATGCAATAATCCAATTAATGTATCTCTCTTCCCTGTGCAAAGAGTTTAAAATGTGACCTTTAGGAGTTTAACCTCTCCAAAAAAATGGATTGTTTCAAATCCTCCCCCATCTCTCTGTCTCTTTCTCTATCTTCCTCTCTTGCTGTTTCTCACCTCCCTCCCTCTCTCTCTGTGTCTGTCTCTCACTCTGCTTCTGTCTCTCTCTCTCCCTTCTCCCTCCCTCTGTCCCTTTGTCTCTTTCTCTATCTTCCTCTCTCTCACCTCCCTCCCTTTCTCTTTCTCTGTCTGTCTCTGTCTCTCTCTGTCTCTTTTTCTGTCTCCCTCTGACTCTGTCTCCCCCTTCTTCCCTCTCTCCCTCTGTGTCTGTTTTTCTGTCTCTGTCTCTCTCTGTCTCTGTCTCCATCTCTCTGTCTCTCCCTCTCTCCATCTCTCCTGCCCTATCTCACACAGGTTTTTTTGCCCTGGGAATGGGGAAAACCCTTAACTGTGATCATCACTGCCATACTGTTTCCATATGTCTCTCTCAATCCTCTTACCACTTTTTCTCTCTCATCCAAGAAAACAAATGTCATTTATAAAACTCTTACAAGCTGAACCAAAAAAAAAAAGCCAAAAGGTATACTTGAGCCAAGTTATACCACTCATTGTGCATGGTATCATTCCATGAATTTTTTATACACTTGATCCCAATACACTCATATTTTCCTTTCAAACTCCTCTGTATCTTATAGTATACTAAAATTTTCCTAAGCCCACTTTTTTTCCTTCTATTTCTTTTTATTCTCTTACTGCTTATGTTGTATTTAAGAAATAAAGCAGCATATTCAAAAGGATCTTGGATAAAATATTTGATTTTTTTAATATCCTGAAAGAGACTATTCATTGGAAAACAACTTTCAGCTTAAATATTTTAAAAGAATGTTTGTTCATTCATCTTTCCTCTCCAAGACAGAAAACACACTAAGACACTTGAATCCATCTGTTTAAACGGATGAGCAGAGTGTAATAGATTTATGTACAGGTAAAGTCAGGAAACATTAAGAAACATTTATTAAACACTTACTATGTACCAGGCACTGTGCTAAATATTGGGAAATGTATAGGTAACAAAAACAGGTATTTAGTAAATGTAGAGACTTTATTGTATTATTCTACAAGTCTACCCAAAAAGTTTAAACCAGTCTCTGTAGATAGTACTTTTTTGTTTAATCAGTGTTCCCAGAGTCAGTGAAAAAAGATCACAGATTATTAAATCAATCTCACCTTAAATGTCTCTCAGAACCAGGAAGCTCCAGGGTTCAAATGACTTCAAATCAAACCTGATTTTCAGGTGGACCAGGTTTCTTGAAGTAATCATGACATATTCTGAGACTAAGGATCTTAATGAACTAGTTTTTTATTAAATTCAACATGTTTACCCTCATTTTCTTTGTGGTTATTTTTTCTTACTGGAAAACTTTTTATTGTAAGTGGAGTGTTACAATTGGACACTGGTTAGATGATTCCAATTTTGTTGGCAACATCTAAAGCATCATAGTTTGGAGCAAGTCAGACATAGGCCTTCTCTCTATCAGGCCAGATCAAGTGTGTTTGATGTTGGCCATGTCAGTGTCATATAGTTTCTTTACAGCCTGCTTGGTTTGGTGCTTGTTGGCCTTGACATCCATATAAAGATTAGGGTCTTATGGTCCTCAATCTTCTTCATAGCAGACTCAGTGGTCAAGGAAAACTTAATGATGGCATAGTGATCAAGATAGTTCCTCCAAGGGGCCCTTTTCCAAGGGTATTTGGGCTCCCTTCAAATTCTTAGTGTCCAGTCACCAGAAGGTGGGGAATATTCTGATATTCTTTTTGTGGCTATGAACACCCTTCAACACTGCCTTCTTGACCTTCAAGGCCTTGGACTTGGTTCCTTTCTTGGATGGCTCCTTCTTTGCCTTGGGCGCCATCTTGGGGGAAAGGTTACCCTGATTTTCAAAGTAGTCTCAAGCAAACACTTGAGAGTACTTTTCCCTAAGAAACTCAAACTATTTTGAAGACAGTAACTCATTAATCTTTAGAATCAGCAGTAATTTTAAAGTATTGCAATGGGAACCAAGAGATTGAACTCTTAGTATTTACAACTCAGCCAAGGTTGTAGAAAAAAATAAAAGAAAGATCAGCATGAGACAAGTGGTCAGTCTTCTCCAGTACATTACATATTACTAAATAGCAATGCAAGAAGTTAATGAGTGACATGAAGGGATATTAATTACCTACAGAATGAGTTGTCATAGCAATTTTTTAAATTTTGAAACAAAAAATATGGTAATTTTGTCTTCATTCATTTTTTGTTTGTTTCTTTTAGCATGTTTAATCCAGAGTGAACAAGAAATTATTTTTTACTTACACAAGAGACAAAATATTGTGCCATGTTTGACAAGAAGTAATAGTCATTACAAAATAATATAATCTTCGTCGCCATTTCAAATCAAAACATTCTGACTTAAGCAAATTGAACACCAATGAAAAACAAATCAAACCATACAAATTGTGGTAAAATCTCAGTGGAGAACAACAGTTTTTCAAGAAAGTAAACTCAGAAAATTAGGCAGCTACTAAAGTTAGTTTTTAGATTTCTAAAGAAATCTATTTCAAACATGATTCTGGAGTATAATATACTGAGGCTAACAAGAAGTGTAATACATACCATTAACTAAATGTAAACAGTAAGAAAACCTGAAAACTGTATTAAAACTTGTACTGCTTAAAAAAGTAATCTTCATTTTTATTTTTATTTATTTATTTTTAGTTTTCAACATTCATTTTTTATTTTGAGTTACAAATTTTCTCCCCATGTCTCCTCTACCCCCGACCCCAGGATAACAAGCCTACTGAATGCCCCTTCCACTAATCTGTTTTCTCTTATATCTTCCCCCATCCCCCCCACAATTTTCTAGTAGGGCAAGATGGATTTCTATGCCCCAGTACCTGTATATCTTATTTCCCAGTTGCATGTAAAAAACAATTTTTTAACATTTGTTTCCAGATTCTTTCCCTTCTTCCCTTCCTACCCACTCCCACTAGGAAGACAAGCAATTCAACATAGGTTGCACATGTGTAGTTATACAAAACATTTCCATATTAGTTATATTGTGAAAGATAAAACTATATTTCACTCCATCCTATCCTGCCCCCCACTTATTCTATTTTCTCCTTTGACCTTATCCCTTTTGTTTTTTACCTTTTTGGAGGGTTGAAGGTAGGGCAATTGGGGTTAAATGACTTGCCCAAGGTCACACGGCTAGTTTTTTTTTATGCTACATGTCTGAGACCAGATTTGAACTCAGGTCCTCCTGACTCCAGGGCCAGTACTCTATTCACTGTGCCACCTAGCTGCCCCTGACCCTATTCTTTTTCAAAAGTCTTTGCTTCTAACTATGCTCTCCCCCAATCTGCCCTCCCTCCTATCATACCCCCTCTTATCCCATTCCCCTCTACTTTCCTGTAGGGTAAGATACCCATATGAGTGTGTATGTTATCCCCCCCCTTGAGGCAAATTCAGTGAGAGTTAAGGTTGACCCTTTCACCTTCCTGCTCTTCCTCTCCATTGTAAAAATTTTCTCTTACTTCTTTTATGAGATAATTTACTCTATTCTATCTCTTCCTTTCTCCTCCCAAAATATTCCTCTCTCACCTCTTAATTTTATCTTTTAGATATCATCCCTTCATATGGAAATCATCCTGTGCCCTCTGTCTATGTGTACATGTACACACATATATACACAATCACGTATATATTTATACACACATATACCCTCCTATACATATATATGTATATATTTCCTTCAACTATTCTCATCCTTAGAAAAGCCTCATGAGTTACAATTATCATTTTTCCATGTAGAAATGTAAGTAGTTCAACTTTAATAAGTTCCTTATGATTTCTTTTCCCTGTTTATCTTCTCATACTTCTCTTGTTTCTTGTATTTGAAAATCAAAATTTCTGCTCGGCTCTGGTTTTTTCATCAAGAATGCTTGAAAGTCCTCTATTTCATTGAATGACCATATTTTCCCCTGAAACATTACACTCAGTTTTGCTGGGTAGGTGATTCTTGGTTTTAATCCTAGTTCCTTTGACCTCTGGAATATCATATTCCAAGCCCTTTGATCCCTTAATGTAGAAGCTGCTGGGTTTTGTGTTATACTGATTGTGTTTCCACAATACTCAAATTGTTCCTTACTAACTGCTTGTAATATTTTCTCTTTGACTTGGGAACCCTGGAATTTTGCTATAATATTCCTAGGAGTTTTCTTTTGGGGATCTTTTTCAAGAGGCAATAGATGAATTCGTTCTATTTCTGTTTTGCTCTCTGGTTCTAGAATATCAGGGCAATTTTCCTGGAGAATTTCTTGAAGGATGATTTCTAGGCTCTTCTTTTTATCATGGCTTTCATGTAATCAAACAATTTTTAAATTTTCTTTCCTGGATCTATTTTCCAAGTCAGTGGTTTTTCCAATGAGATATTTCACACTGGGGGCGGCCAGGTAGCACAGCGAGTAAGAGCACCGGCCCCAGTGTCAGGATGACCTGGGGATCATATCTGGGCTCAGACACTTAGCATCCACCCAGAAACACCTGGCCATGTAACCTTCAGCAAGTTACTTAACCTCAATTGCTTTAAAAAAAAAGATATTTCACATTGCCTTACATTTTTTTCATTTGTTTGGATCTGTTTTACAGTATCTTGATTTCTCATAAAGTCATTAGCTTCCTTTTGCTCTAATCTAATTTTGAAGGAATTATTCTCTTCAGTGAGTTTTTGAAATTCCTTTTCCTCTGGCCAATTTGACTTTTTAATACATTCTCCTCCTCTTTGGCTTTTTGGGCCTCTTTTGCCATTTGAGTTAGTCTATTTTTAAGGTGTTATTTTCTTCAGTAATTTTTTGGGTCTCCTTTAGCAAGGTGTTGATTCGCTTTTCATTATTTTCTTGAATCATTCTCATCTCTTCCCAATTTTTCCTCCATTTCTCTTGTTTTTCCAAATCCTTCTTGAGCTCCTCCATGGCCTGTGATCAATTCATATTTTTCTTGGAGGCTTTTGATGCAGTCGTTTTGACTTTATTGTCTTCTTCTGGTTCCATTTTTTGATCCTCTTTGTCCCCAAAAAAGAAATCTATAGTCTGATTTCACTTCCTCTGTTTGCTCATCTTGCCAGCTAATTACTTGATTTTTGAGCTCTTTGCCATGGTAGAATTCTGCTTCCAGAGTGGAGAAACTTGTGTCCAAATTTTCTGGGGTTTTCACATCTGTTGTCAG
Source organism: Petaurus breviceps papuanus (assembly GCF_028583685.1). Lineage (NCBI taxonomy): Eukaryota > Metazoa > Chordata > Mammalia > Diprotodontia > Petauridae > Petaurus > Petaurus breviceps. The sequence goes on from NW_027186492.1 coordinate 22,706,270, forward strand.
AGCTATGTGGAGTCTGCCCTCTCTACAGTCATCACAAGCTCTGTCATGCTAGTATTCCTCACCCCAGGATCACCACCCAATATTGAGACCCAGATCCAAGCAGGTCAAAGCAAGAGTGATTATCCTCTGAATGGTCACTTGATCCCCCTACAATCTTCAGGCCAGGAGCTCCAGAGATAGCCACACCACAGCAGCTGCAACTGCGGCACCACCACCATCCCTGTTGCCCTGGAGGCAGGTGCTGAACTGTGCTCTTCTCTCACCCAGTTCCAATAGAGTTCCCTACTGACTTTTTACTTTCTCTTTGGCATTTATAGGTTGAGAAGTCTGGAAATAGTCACAGCTGCTGGTGATTCATTCTCCTGAAGTCTGCTCTGGCTGGTCTGGGCTGTGAGTCTGGGCTGGTGTGACTCATGCAGGACTGCACTCAGCTCCCAGTCTGGTGCAATAGACCCTTCCTATTGGCCTGCCAGGCTGCCTTCAGTGGGAGATCTGCTTCTCTCTGTCACTTTGTGGGTTCTGTAGCTCTAAAATTTGTTTAGAGTCATTTTTACAGGTGTTGGAGGTGGTTGGAGTGGGAGCTCAAGCAACTTCCTGCTTTTACTTCACAATCTTAATTCCACCCCCTTCATCCCCTTCATTCTTCTAAAGGAAAATGATTGGGGGTTGTTAAATGAAAATGGAAAGATGTAACATTTATTTTGGCACATTACATTTTGCTATTTGGTTCTGAGATTTGGGATCATAAATTGAGAGTTGGAAGGAACCTGAAAAGCCATCAAGCCTAACTCTGTCATGGTATAGATGAGAAAACTGATGCTGAGAAAAGTCATGACTTTCCCAGGGTCACTTAACTAGTGGGGCAAGATTTGAATTCTCTATCCATTATGCAAATTAGCTGCCCCCTAAAAGCCTTATGAATTCAGTTAAATATTCAATACTATTCACTTAATATTCCATTTGACTTGCTTTATGTTCTAGGGGTTGCTTCCTGGATTTTAGAACTTGTTTTTCTATATATCTTGATTGCATAAATTCCAGAGTCATGAGGATGTCATATTTTTTTCTTTTCCATAGTTCAGCAGCAGATTAATGGATTTAAAGGAGAAAATTACAACCTAACAAAGGGGTCATTCATTTTCCATTGGTCTCAATATAAACTAGCTGAAGCATTCCATCTCCAAGTTGAGAAATAACCAAGGGCAGCTTTAATTATTGCTTTCGTGAGGAAGAAACAAAAGTTCACTCCCACATTAACATGACAAGTAGAGCAACAGCCACCATGAAACAATCAGCAATAAAAATATAAGATAGAATTAAGAGGATCCCAGAGTTGGAAAGAACTTAAGTTTCTTAGATTATAGGATTAAAAGTCTTAGAGTTGAAAAGAATGAATTCCAAACCACTGATTTCATAGATATGGAAAACTGGAACCAAGAAAAGTCATGGATCATAAATTTAGAGCTGGAAAGACCTTACAGGCTAAGTCCAACCACCTTAATTGCACAAATGAGGAAACTAAAGCATAAAGAGGTTTACTTACCCTATACCACAGAGTAAAAGTATCCAAAGTGGATTCAAAATCAGGTCTTCTCTGAGTCCAGAGTCCTACCCACCACATCATGGTACCTCTCAAAAAGAAGTGAATTACTCAAGGAAACACATCTAGTTGGACCCAGTACATAAACTGTCACTATATATCAATGGATCTTGAGCTTTTGGCAGTGGCAGGATGGAATTTCTTTCATGACTCAGCTCAAATCCCATCTTCTACAGAAGACCTATCCTGGTCCCTTCAGCTGCTAATTCCTTTCTGCTTCAGATTATCTTCACCAACTCTCTCAACATCTTGACTATATCTAGTTATTTACATGATGTTTTCTCCTTCAGGAAGACCTATCTCCAGGCCAAGTCTCAGATAATTACTAGCTGTGTGACTCCGGGAAAGTCATTTAAGCTCTGTCTTAGTTTTCTCTACTATAAAATAGAGATAATAATAGCAACCACCTTGCTGGGTTGAAATATGGATCAAATACATACATATTTGGTAAATGGTAGACCCTGTATAAATGCTTATTCCCTTTCCTTAGCTATTCTATTTTGTATATTTTCCCTTTTTATAGGTACTCATATTGTACTTTTGGAAAGAAGTTATGCCACCACTTCTGAGTCTCCACTTGGACTTCTTATGAAGTTATCCTCTTTTGCTAGGTCTAGAACCAGGATGCCTGATACTGGGTTGGGCTGAGTATACCTTAATCTTGCTCATGGTCTTTCTTCTGCTATGGCTGGGGCTCTAGGAACACCCTGATGCTAAGGCCTTTCTTCTGCTATGGTAGGGCTCCAGAGCTACCTCATACCAGGTTCTGCTTATTCTTTTATTGCAGCATGACTCTAGGGCCACTCGATTACTCTGCTCTATACTGCCCCTTCCTCCTAGAGTGGTTCATCTTCCTTCAAGACTTCCATTGGATTCTGGAACTCTTTTGTGCTAAACTGAGTAGTGAAGTTTATAGCAGATTCTATTTTATTTTATTTCCTATATTTTGAGAGTTTTACTAAAGAGAGGGGGAGGAATTGAGGAAGTAAGGAACCAGGTTTCTCTAAGTCCTAACACACAAACATCTTCCCGTAATACTGTAAAAGTAAAATATCTTCAACAATTTCTCCTTTTTTAACAGTCATTAGTTAGATATGGTCAGATCTATGCTTTAAGAAAATCATTTTGAGGGGCAGCCAGGTGGTGCAGCAAGTAAGAACTCCGGCCCCGGCGTTGGGAGACCTGGGATCGGTTCCGGCCTCAGATACTTGGCACCCACACAAAAAATAACTGTCCGTGTAATCTTGAGCAACTTACTCAACCCCAATTGCTTAAAAATTTTTTTTTAATTTAAAAATTAAAAAAGAAATTAATTAAATAAAAAAGAAAAGAAAATCACTTTAGGGGCAGCTAGGAAGGCGCAGTGAATAGAGCACTGGCCCTGTAGTCAGGAGGACCTGAGCTCAAATACAGCCTCAGACACTTAACAGTTACTAGCCATGTGAACTAAGCAAGTCACTTAACCCCAATTACCCTGCCTTCCCCCCTGGGGAAAAAAAAATCACTTTGGCAGCTATGTAAATTATGGATTGGAGGGAGGAAAGATGATACAGGGAGACCATTTAAAATGCTCTTTCGGGAGTGGTAAAGCCAGATGTCAGAATAAAGGCAAGGACTCAAGTGGGCTCTCCCAAATTTCCATCCAAACAACTTTAAAATAAAACCTCAAAAGGAAGTCTGGAGTGGCAGACCAACAAAAGGATCGGGTGAAACCATTTTCTAGCCCAAGACAACTTAGAAAGACAGCAAGAAAGCCCTGTCTCACTGGCCTAAGAGCGGAGTACAATCCAGCTCAGGCCATGCCCCAGCAAGTCAGCAGCAGACCTTGGGTGCAACTGAATAGCCAGTGGCATCTTCTGGAGCTCTCAGCCCATGAATGGTAAGAGGGTCAGACAACTGGCCAGGAGATTACAAGGGGCCTTTTGCTGGCACTGGCAGTAGGAAACTATTGCATTGCCCATAGTTGGTTCTGGATCACAGTCCCACAGCAAGGAGGAACGCTATAACACTACGGTATGTGCCTGCAGGGGATTGGGAACCCTGGTCACCATTCTGAGGTGAAAAAGAGTGCTTGTGGTTGCTCACAGACCTGAGCACAGGCAAGGAGAGCAGAGATCACACCTCTCCTTATATAATAATAGCTTGGAAGAACTAAAAGCTTATAGACCCCCCAAGAAGTAGCTTTGAAAACAGTGATACAGGGGCAGCCAGGTAGCACAGCGAGTAAGAGCACCAGCTCCAGTGTTGAGAAGACCTGGAGATCAAATCTCGGGCTCAGACACTTAGCACCCACCCAGAAACACCTGGCCGTGTAACCTTGAGCAAGTTACTTAACCCCAATTGCTTAGGGGCGGCCAGCTGGCTCAATGAGTAAGAGCACTGGCTCCAGTGTCAGGATGACCTGGATCAAATCTGGGCTCAGATACTCAGCCCCACACCCAGAAATAACTGGCCGTGTAACCTTGAGCAAGTTACTTAACCTCGATTGCTTTAAAAAAAAAAAAAACAGTGATACAAACAACCTGAAGTTTGGGACAGTGCCCTGTCCACCTTGGGAGCAGAGACCAACTTTAACATAAAACTAAAAATCAATAAATAGGCTGCAAAAATGAGCAAGCATCAAAAACCAAAAAAGAACCTGATCACAGAAAGTTACTTTGGTGACAGGGAAGACCAAAACACAAACTAAGAAAAAGACAACAAAGTCAAAGCAGTTATATGCAAAGCCTCAAAGGAAAATATGAATTGGTGTGAGTCCTACCCCACCATAGAAAAAATTCCTACAAGAGCTCCAAAAGGATTTTAAAAATCAAATATGATAGGGAGAGGAAAAATTGAGCAAAGAAATTAGAGTGGTGCAAGAAAATCATGAACAAAAGAGAACAGCTTGGTGAAAAAGACACCAAAAAATACTGAAGAAAATAAGACCTTAAAAAACAGACTAAGCAGGGCGGCTAGGTGGTGCAGTGAGTAGAGCACTGGCCCTGGAGGTAGGAGGACCTGAGTTCAAATCCAGCCTCAGACACTTCACACTAGCCATGTGACCTTGGGCAAGTCACTTAACCCCAATTGCCCTGCCTTCCCCCCTCCAAACAGTAAAACATAAAATAAATTTTTAAAAACCGACTAGACCAAATTGTAAAAGAGGTTCAAAAAGCCAATGAGTAGAATAATGCCTTAAAAATAGAATTGGCCAAATGGAAAAGGAGGTCCAAAAGTTCACTAAAGAAAATAATTCCTTAGAAATCAGAATGGAATAAATGGAAGCTAATGACTTTATGAGAAATCAATAAAATGAAAAAAAAACACTGAAAAAATTGAAGACAATGTGAAAATTTTCACTGAAAAAACAAAGGACCTGGAAAATAGATGCAAGAGAGATAATTTTAAAATTATTGTACTACCTGAAAATCATGATTAAAAAAAAGAGCCTAGACATCATCTTAAAAAAAATTATCAAGAAAAAATGTCCTGATATTCTAGAACCAACGGGTAAAATAGAAAGTGAAATAATCCACTAATCACCTCCTGAAAGAGTTCCCAAGATTAAAACAGCCAGGAATATCATAGCCAAATTCCAGAGTTCCCAGGTCAAGGAGAAATATTGCAAGCAGCCAAAAAGAAACAATTCAAGTATGGTGGAGCCACAGTCAGGATAACATAAGATTTAGCCACTTAAGAGTTTGGTATATGATATTCCAGAGGTCAAATGAGCTAGGATTACAATCATGCATCACCTACTTAGCAAAACTGAGTATAATCCTTCAAGGGGAAAAATGGACATCGAACAAAATAAGAGGACTTTCAAGTATTCTTGATAAAAAGACCAGAGCTGAATAGAAAATATGACTTTCAAATACAAGATTCAAGAGAAGCATAAAAAGGTAAACAGGAAAGAGAAACCACAAAGGATTTTATATAGTTTAAGTTGTTTACTTTTTTTTTATTTTAATAAGTTTTTAATTTTTAATTAAATAAATCAAATAATAAATTATTAATTAAATTTAATTAATAAAATTAAGATTTTAATAAGTTTAAGCTGTTTACATTCCTATGTGAGATGATACTTGTAACTCCTAAGAACTCTCTCATTATTAGGGTTGTTAGAAGGAGGATACATAGATAAAAGAAGACAAGTATGAGTGGACTATGATGGGGTGATACCTAAAAAAATAAAATTGAGGGTAAGAAAGAAGGATGCACTGGGAAAGCAGGAAAAGAGAGGTAGAATGAGGTAAATGATTTCACATAAGAGAGATATAAAGTTTTCACAATGGAGGGCAAGATGGGTATGGGAAGAGGCAGACAATGCTTGAACCTTACTCTCATCAGAATTGACTCAAAGAGGGAATAATCCACATTATTGGATGGGTTCCACTAATCCATAATTAGTTGGGTATAAAAAATTATCTTACCCTACAGGGGGGAAGAAGGAGTAAAAGGGAATAAGAGCATGGGTGGAGGCAGCTGATAGAAGGAAGGAAAGGTTGGAGGAGGTGGTAGTCAGAAGCAAAATATTTTTGAGAAAGAACAGGATGAAACTAGAGAGAGAAAAAATATGAACAAAATAAATAGGATTTAACAGCAAGCTTCTCTGATAGCCTCATTTCTTAAATATATACAACACTGAGTCAAGTTTTTAAGAATAAAAGTCATTCCCCAATTGCTAAATGGTCAAAGGATACAAACAGGCAGTTTTCAGATAAAGAAATCAAAGGTATTTACAGTCATATGAAAAAATGCTGTAAATCATTATTGATTAGAGAAATGTAAATTAAAACAACTCTGGAATACCATGTCAAACCTATCAGATTGGCTAATATGACAGAAAAGGAAAATGACATTATGTTGGAGGGGATGTGGGAAAATGGGAACACTAATGCATTTTTGGTGGAGTTGTGAACTGAACCAACAATTCTAGAGAGCAATTTAGAACTATGACCAAAGGGATATAAAATTATGCACATATTTTGACACAGCAATATCATTACTAGGTCTGTATCCCAAAGAGATAACAAGAAGGAGGAGGAGAAAAGGAGAAGGAGGAGGAGAAAGAGAAAAAGGAGGAAGAAAAAGAAAGAAGGAAGGAAAAAGATGCATAGATGCAAAAATATTTATAGTAGGGTTTTTTTCTGGTGGCAAAGAATTCAAAAGTTAGGGGATGTCCATCAACTAGGGAATGACTGAACAAGGTAAGGTATCTGAATGTGATAGAATACTGTTGTGCTATATATAGGAAATGATAATTGGAATGTTTTCAAAAAACCTGTGAACTGTAATATATTGATTCTAGAACTTTCTTTGAGTACTTTTGATTTTTTTTGTCTTATTGATAAGAATATGGTTAGGTTTAAGATATAAAAGTGCCATTATTGTAAAAGGCTAGTTTGTGTAAATGGAAATGCACTGGTGGGGGCTTGAGCTACAGCTTTGAGTACCTTTGGTCACAACTATATTCCTCCTAACAGGGTTACCCCCAGGACACTGTGAGTTAATAAGTGGTGATCCTTCTCTAGTAACCTAGACTTGCCAGGAAGAGGGTAATTTGGAGTGAGGAAGTGTAGTGGCAAGCACCCCAAGCGTCCTCAGAGTTTGCAGCTACCACAGGTTCTTGGATCTGCTTTGTTAAAGGAAAGCAACTCAAAATGGGTTAACAAGCTTACTTTAATCAGTCAGACATATATCGTTTACCTTGTTCAGGGGGAAAAGGTCAGCACCCCAAACTTCAAAATATACAGACAGAATTATCAAGACATTAACAGATCAAGTAGACAGCTTTCCAAACTGTCCAACCATTACATCCATACCCAGTCAACATCTGGGTTTCCACATCTGGGTTTTTCAAAGCCGGGGGACTCTCAACAACGGCTTCCCAGAATTCAGATCAAATCCCAGAACACTTCTCAAAGTGAGTCCCAAAACAAAGCTACACATCAGGGCTTATATAGCCTTCTCCTAGCTCAGAGAATGTAACAACCTTATTGACCCACTGGCCAATCAAAAAGTATCTACTGAAAAACAAGCCTCCCTCCCCAGGCTTCTGGTGCACTTTAGCCTAAGGGCAGGGAAGATCTTCCAAATTTGCATTCCCATTACAGGAAGCCAGCCCAAAGATTGCATAGGTGCTACCATGTCCTTTGTAAGGAATGTGAAGCACTATAATATGGATGGACATCCCCACTCAGGCATTAGCCAAGAGATATCCCATCTCTTTTTCAATGCTGAAGTCTCATTTGTATCCTTGATCCCATTTCTTTCAGAAGCTTGATCCATCAATCACTATGACTGTTATCTTCAATCACATCTACTAGTCCTTCCCCATGATCATGATTACCCATTCTAGTCCAAACCTTCATGTAGACATAGCATGATACAGCGGAAAGAGCACACTTATTCTGACATTAGAAGCCCTGGATTCAAACCTGCTTCTCTCTCCCACTATACATGTGTCACAATCTATCAGAGTCTCAGTTCTCTTGTGTATAAAATGAGGGAACTGAACTAGAAGAACTAAGCACCCTTCTAACTTTAAAATCTGTGTTGCTTTGAAATTCTCTTCTAGACTAAAAACAAAAATCTCCTAACTGGTTTCCTTGCTTACAGACTAGCCTCTTTTCAAATCATTCTTTTACACAATTTACCAAAATAATCTTCCTACTATGAATGTTGAACAAAGTCTCTCCACTCAAAAGTCTTACATGAGTTCTTATAGGATAAAATACAAATGCCTTTGCCTGGAAAATATGACACTAACCTACCTTTTCTGCCTTTTCTCCTCGCAGTTCTTCCATCTCCATGCGCTGAATGTGCCAGCCAAATAAAATCAGTAGTTACTACCCAGATATGACATTCCAACTCACATTGCCCCATTTCCCAGTAGGTGCAGGATTCCTGCAATTATCAGTTAGAAGCCAACTCCCAAACCACTACTTCTGTTGGAGGCATCCCAAGAGTCCCATTTTACTCTATCTCCTGAATTTTCAATCCTCTTGGTAGGGATCCATCTGCCCTCCCATTACTCCCCAAAGTTCTCAGGACCTTGACATCTTTCCTATTACTTTTCTAAATACTACCTGGCCCTTCCATCTGTCCTGAACTGAATATGGGTCCTCCTAATTAGACTATTAGGGAAAATGGAAACTATGTGTATTCCCAGTACTTAGCACAAGACCTTCACACTTATGTTAGTACTTAACGAATATTTTGATTCCATTCCATTTTATCTTCCATCGCCATAGATTTCTATAGACTTTCATACCTATAACATATGCTGCCTCATCTCCTGTAATGGGAATGAGAATTTGAAGATCTTCCCTGCCCCTTAATGGAACTAGGGGGGGAATTTGAAGACCTCTCCTGCTCTGAAAGTAAACTCTTTCCCCTAATAGGCTGAATAAAGTCACATGGAGCCTGTGGTGGAAAGAGTTTTGCTGAAGGGAAGCAGAGCCCACAAGAAGCTGGTTCAGAGCTAGCATCTCTGGGGGAGAGAGGACACTCATTAAAGAGATAGAGAGGTTTGTGAGTAAATATTGATCTTGTATTGGTTTGTGGGCAGGCTAAAGGATGGCATGGCTCTCAGTGTTATTATGGCTTCTGAATACCTTTGGTACTATGATGGGATCAGCTTACTGGTTTTGGGACTTGGTTTTCTGGTGTCTAAATAAATCCTTTAGTTCTATCCTCTATCTGGAGAATCTGGTATATTTTGCAATCAAACCTCATGCAATACTTATAGTTATGGTCTTTATTGTGATCATGGGCACTGTAAATATTGCACTGGCACTACATCTCCCCATTTGGAATCTTTCCCTTTCTGCAACTGCCAGCCTATGTGCATCTCTTCCATAAAACCTTCCCCAATCCCTGTAGCTGATACAATCTTTGCCTCCATATTTTTTTTTAAAGCACTTTATCTGGATCTCTTGCTTACCTCCATCATATTCAAATATACATTTTGGATCTTCCCTAGTAAAATGTAAAATGTTTGACAGTAAAGGCTACTTAATTTTTTTATTATTTTTTAGTCATAGGACCTAATATGAATATTTTGGATGCTTTATACTGTCAAATTCAATTGAATTAACCATGGGGGCAACAAAATGTTTATTTTCCAAGTACCTTGAAAAATATCTATGGCACATAGACAGGGAGGCAATATAGGCAGGAACCATGTAGTCTGGTCCTCCCACTCAACTCAAATCCAACTATGAATAAGTCACATCACATAATAAAATGCTCTAGTCCTCTTCTGTTCTTCTGAATATGAACTTTCCATAATTCCATATATGAAAAGAATGAAAAGGCATTTATTAAGTGTTTTACTATATGCCAAACATTGTGCTGAGCACTGGAGATACAAATACAAGAGCAAAGACATTAAATAAAAGATAAAAGATCTGACTGAAATTCATCAACAAATGCAAAAAAAATTAACAGATGACACAAAACTGCTAAAATAATTTCCTTCAACTGTATCTATTTGCATACTTTTATAGCATACATTAACATAATTCTAATTTCTGAAAAAAATGCAACAGTAACAAACATGGCATCTCTTCTCAAAAGGTCAAGGTGAACATTTTCCTTTCTATGATCCTCTTCACAAAAATAAAAAAAGAATTGGTTAGCATGCATGAAGTCAGAGAATCCCTCCCACCACCATCCCTAATGCCCTTGTACAGTACAGTGAATACTGCAAAACATAAGGTGCAGAAGCAAAAGGCAGGGGGAGTGAAGGAGATACAACGAATTTTGAGGAAAAAGGAAGAGGCAATGAAAACCAGTGCTGAAGTGGGAAATACATATTGTAATAAGTGGGTCTGTAAGAATATTAATGAGCTGTAAATACATAAAGGATACATGGAATGAAAAGGGAAATATGTGACTGAGTTGTGGCAGAGAGCTCATACTATCCAAAATGATTACTAGCTGTCAAGGGAACAAACCAAAGGTATTGGAGAGCACTTGGTCTACATTAGCAATAAGCAAAACCAAGAGTCTGGGGGTTTTTTCTCCCCAAGATCTTCATGTTCAAGATGCTATTATAAAAAAAAATAGAATTCTCTTTCTGTCTCTCTCTCTCTCTCTCTCTCTCTCTGTCTGTCTGTCTCTCTCTCTGTCTGTCTGTCTGTCTCTCTCTGCCAGGAACTTGTATGTCCAACCAGGATGAAATTTCTTATACAATGAGTTCTAATGAATACTTGAAAATAAGTTCCAACAATAAATATTTACTTGAAGCTTTGTATAACTATGTCTGCCTGTACAGAAACACAGGCAAATATTCCAACTCACAGGAAAAGTGATTCATGTTTAAAAAAAGACATGGAAATTATTTATGTCAAATGCTGAGTTTTCCACTTATTCTCACTTCATTCTTTTAATTAGGATAGGCCACATGGATGTTGATCTCATTTTAACTTAATACAAAATGAGCAATAAAATACTTGAAGAATGAAAGCACATACATTTGGTCCAACTGGGAAGCAATTTAAAAATCCATGGATTCTAGGTTTTCAATTAAATTTCAATCTTCTGAGGATTAATTTAGTTTATTTAAGTTCTTATTTCAGAGGGTAAAGGCTCATTAGATTTCTGAGATCACATAGCTCTTACAAAGTAGCAATGTCACACATTATGAATAAAGAGATTAAAAACTATGACTCAAATTTTCTTCAAATACACAGAGAACAAAAAAGTCAGGGGAAAAATATTTCATTAAATATATTTGGTCTTTTGGGAGAAAGGATATATATGAAGATATTGCACAAAACAGAGACAGTCAGTGATTACAATGACTGAAGCATTTGGCAGTAAAAGTCTTACAATCTCATACTAAGTGTTATCGGACACTTGATTTTAACATGTGAAGCTTTGAAAACAGGAAAATTTAGGGAAATGGCAGAGTAGCAAGATCTATATTCAGTATTCTCATCTAATTTGAAACTTATTGTGTTGCCTTACTAATACCTACCTTTTATTTTATTGCCTGTTTTCCCATAGATCTGGAGTATTTTGCACAGATCTTTCTTTTTCTAGTAACAATCATTATTTATTAGGTTAAACCACATGAAAAGTACCATGAAAGGCAATGATTTTCCTTTTCAAAAAAATAATTTTAAATTTCTGAAATCACTAAAATTTTCTACAAGAATTCCAAAGTCTTCTAGCAAACTCATTGCTTAAGATATTCAAGAGGGATGTAATTTGTGCCATTTGATAACAACCTTTTCTGGATTTGCAATAGTTTCTTTCCATTGCTTTACAGCTTCAACACAGTTGCAGTCCTCACTTATCCAAATCTGTAAAAAGAGTTAATGATGAATCCGATTAATCAGTGACAAAGCTAATTGCTAGTCTTAATGTCAAGAATTCTTAAGAAAGACTGAGTTGTTCATTTTGATTTACATGTTGTCAATTAAGCATATTTTAATTTGCTCCTGAAACTACTCGGGATTTTGAGAAATCAGTAAAAGATCTGGGTATGTTTAGTCTAGAGAAGACCCTAAGTATGCTAGGTACAAGAATTTGGAAGTTAGGACATAAAGATAGTGGCAGATATTCTGTATGGCTCCAGAGGAGCCAATAACCAAAAAGAACACAACAAATTTAAAACCAGTCATGGTGTAATTGAAAGAAATTTACCTGGCATTCAGGAGACTTGCATTCAAAAGGTGCTACTATCTAATGATGCAGAAATGATTCCAACTTTCTGGGTCTTAATTTACACAATAGTAAAAAAAAAAAAAGGGGGGGAGATGTACTAGATTGTTTCTAAAGTATTTTTATTTCTCTAACAATTTGTGATTTTATAATTCTTCAAAGTCCCAGCACCATACTTCTTTTCTCTTTACCTAAAATATTTCTGGGTTGCATGACACCTTGCAGAAATGAAAAACTTTCTAAATAAGGGTTAAAGAATACAAAAATAAATTATGAAATGAGGAATACATACTCTAAAATATAGAGCTGACACAACATCTTAGTGAATTTTTGTATTTTGAGAATCATATATACCAGTAGAAACAATAAAATTACAAGTACCAGATTTTGATATTCTGGTACAGAATGAAAAATTTTAATTAGAGGTATACCTTTTAAAACTTTGGTTCCTTTTTCCTATCTTACTACAAAAAGCTATGGAAATACTTGTGATTAGCATAAAAGTGCATAGCACATCTATTACTTGTCCCTTATAAAATACAGAAAAGGAAGATAATTTTGTGAAGAATCATGATACTTAATCACATCTTAGGCTTTATTATATAAATTACTGGATATTTTTAAATAGTGCCTGAATTTAGACCATAATGATAGAAAGTTAGAAAATAGACAAAGTAATATCTTATCTAAACATTATTTCATGTACTGACAAAAGTTCAAAGCTTTTTTTTCAAGCTACCAAATCTAACAATTTATTCACTCATATGTAAACTGACTCAGATTAATCATAAAACATGATTTCGAAAAGAACCGCCTGTTTGATAACACATCTAAATGAGAGTTCACTTAAACATATTTTTCCCTCTCCCATAAGGGCTTGTCATCAGAACTACAGTCTGATCCTGCCTCTTATATAACATTCACAAGTATAATAGTACTAATTTTAGTGTCTTCCCACTGCTGATTGTCTCCAGTTGATCCTACATGTATCTTGTTTGTACATAGTTGTTTGCATACTGTCTCATCCATTAGACTGTGCGATCCCTGAAGGGAAGGACCAGTACAATTCCTGGTACAAAAAAAATGCTGGCTTATGGGACGGCTATGTAGTGTAGTGAATAGAGTACCAGCCCTGGAGTCAGGAGGACCTGAGTTCAAATTTGACCTCAGACACTTAACACTAACTGTGTGACCTTGAGCAAGTCACTTAATCCCAAATGCCCTGCCTTCCCCCCCAAAAAAGCAAAAATTAAAAAATGCTAGCTTACTGATCATAAAACTGAGAGAAAAAGAACTTTCTTATTTTAATAGAAATCCTGACTAATTGAAACATTTCTACCAAATGTACTGATATTTTATCTATAAAATGTACATAGATAAGTCTTTCATAAGATATGACTTTTCGCTAGGAATAATCAGTGATCTGTCTTTTGTAGTATTAATCTGAACTGCTAGACTTTCACTACACAGGACCCTATGTTGATAATAATAACAACAATAATAATAATAGCTAAGATTTATATAGCACCTATTATGTGCTTACAAATATTATCTTACTTGATCCCCACAACAACCCAAGCAGATAGGAGCTATTTTTATCCCCATTTTACAGATGAGGAAACTAAGGCAAAAGAAGTTAAGTGCCATGCCGAAGGTCACACAGCTAGTAAATTTTTAAGGCCATATTTGAACTTAGAAACATGGGTCTTCCGGACTCCAGGACCAGTGCTCTAGGTACTGCCCCACCTAAATGCCCATAGTTAAGGGCTTCCTATTAGTCTTCCCTACACTAATGAACTGTGTCTGAAATGCAATTAAATGTAGCCAGACGACAAAATGATAGTGTCCCAAAAGGTTAAAAAAAATCAAAACTAACCTGTCCTACAAAGTGTTTTCTTCTTACTGAGCTCCGACTATAAAGCTTGATGAGAAAATTAATTTCTTTCTCATTCTGTGTAAATGGAAAAATCATTGTTTCTCCCCACTTTACTCTTCCATTGATGGATTTTAGCAGACGAGTCTTCTTCTTGTAAATCAAATCTGCTGAACTAAACATTGCCACCTTCACAAAGAAATCTAGAAAATAAAAAATTGAGAAAAAGTTGTTTTGTTTTTTAAAGTAGAGAAATTACAGGCCAATGTGTTCTAAGTAACAGTAAACATTTCTTTATCAAAGATAGAAAGTACATACATTATTGCCCTCACTTTATACATAAAAAAAACCTCAGTTTCCCTAATGTTAAGTAACTCATCCATGGTCAAACAGGTATAAAATCAGACATGAGATTTGAACCTGGATTCCCTAACTTCTGGCTCCAATATTCTTTCTATATAATTACATGGTCTTCTCATATGAAATGATTATAAATTAAAACCTTAGAACTTTTCTTTTTTTTGGGGGGGGAGAAGAGACACCATCAGAATTGATAAGCCATCATTAAATCTAAAAAAAAAAACTCAAATTACTAAAATGATAAGAAATAGTAGATGATTATGAAATCAAGAAAATTATCAATCCGGGCTCAGACACTTAGCACCCACCCAGAAACACCTGGCTGTGTAACCTTGAGCAAGTTACTTAACCCCAATTGCTTAAAAAAAAAAATTATCAAATACTATGTCCTGGGTATTAACTCAAAATTGTATGTAGTATGAATAGAATTATAATAAAGAACATTTTTTCCAATAAAAATGAAAATTTAAATGGTTATTGATGTTCTTGTTCTTTCATTTTACTTGTGTCTGACTCGGTGACTCCATTTGGGGTTTTCTTGGCAAAGATATTGGAGTAGTTTACCATTTCCTTCTCCAACTCATTTTACAAATAAGGAAACAGGGTTAAGAGACTTGTCTACAGTCTACATCTAGTAAGTGTCAAAGGCCAAATTTGAGCTCAGATTGTCCAGTGCCAGTTCTCTATCCACGGCACTACACAGCTGCCCAAAATAAATGGAGAGACATCTGTAAAAGTATAAAATACCACAACTGACAAAATAAGAAATAAGAGGCAAATAGAACAATCTAAGAGAGAAAAATCAAGCAAGTCAGTAATGTCCCATAAAAATATGCCAGGATTAAATGGATTTGTGAGTTAATTTTTCTACAGTTATAAAATACTTAATCAACACACATACATGTTCAAGGTACTCTATAAGGAGCTCTGAATAATTTTTTAATGAAATAAAATAAAGACTCCATTCATGCCTTCCAGAACCTTATAATGTAACAAAGGATTAAGACATATTTTGGGGGAGGGGAAAAGAGGGAAAGGAGGAAAAAGGGGGAAAAGAGCATGGACAATGATCCAGTAAAGGACATTAACAAGTAGTCAGGTAGATGGGAGAACAAGGCTAGAACACACTTGCAAAAAATCCAAAGAGGAAAGAGTGACATGAGAAGTCACCTCCCCTCACCATTCCATTGTGGGAAAGGATGGAGGAAATGTCTCGAAAGGTGTCAAACTACATATAAAGTTTGGGGGGGGTTGGTATATTAGTTAGTTTTGTCAAGTTTGTTTTTTTCTTCTCTTATTCCTGCTTTTTTTTAATCCTCTTTTAGGTCTATCCACATCCAGCGAAAGAATTACAGAGTCTGAATGAAGATTGAAGCAAACTATTTGCTTTCCCTCTCTTTTTTGTTTTGTTTTGTTCCTTCTTTCTCATTCATTCCATTGGTTATAATCCTTCTTTACAACTTGACTAATGTTTAATGTGAAGGTATTTACATAACCTATATGAGATTGCATGCCAGCATGGAAGGGAGAGGGGAGGAAAGAGAGGGAGAGAAAATTTGGAACTCAAAAGCCTGTGGAACTAAATGTTGTAAACTAAAAGCAAATAAATTTAAAATATTAAAAAATCCCCTCTTAAGGGACAGATCTCTGGGAGTGGAAAGGGGGAGGGATGCAAGGGGAAATCTAGGAAAGGTAAGAACAACAAGGGGAAAAAAACAGTAAAAATTTACTTTAAAAAAAGATCATTGGTAATGTTAGTAAAACAGCATCAGTTAACTGGTAGTGTAAGAATTTTCCCAAGCATAAAGAAGAGAGCTGGTCCAGTGGATAGAGTGCTGGTTGTGAAGTCACAAAGACTCCTCTTCCTAAGTTCCAACCTAGCCTCAGACATTTACTAGCTGTGTGACCCTGGGCAAGTCACTTAATCCTGTTTGCCTCAGTTTCCTCATCAGTAAAATGAACTGGAGAAGGAAATGGTAAGCCCCTCCTGTATTTCTATCAAGAAAACCCCAAAACAGGATCACAAAGAGTCAGACACCACTAAAACAACTGAACAAGTGAGTAGGCAGTCAGATAGTGGGAGGAGGAAAGCAGTCTAGGCAGTATCTTCAAGTCATTTGGCTATAAAAAAGATATAAGATGATAACCTGCGGGGAATGGCAGCCAAGTGAAAGATTAAAGGGAGATTTGAGCATGTATATTAGGAGTATGTATGATTAAAACTAAACGGAATAACTGAAGGGGAAAGTTCCTGGAGAATATAGCATCAAGGTCTCAGATAGAAGTCCTTGGACCACAAGAGTCACTTCTTGTTCAGAGAATGGAGTAAAAGATGAGACAACAGAATAAAATAGATAAAGGGGATGTGGAAAGGGAAAAAAAGGAGCTCCCAACAGATGGCCTCTATGTTCTCAGTAAATGTAGGAGTTAAGGTCATCTGCTAGGAAGCAAAAGGGAGGGCTTAGGGGAGAAAAAAAAGAGTTTAAAACAGCTGTGACAGATGAGAAAAAATAAATAAAAGGACTGTTGTGCATCAGTGAGAGTCCAGGTGCAATTACGTAACAAATTCACGGTGGACCATAGTCAGCAAGGTTTTGTGTCTTCCTCCGGGGTTTGCACCAACAGGCAAGCAGGAGCAGAAAAGACAAATAGCAGGGGTAATCAAGAACTGTGGTTTGGCAAGAAAAGAAGACAAGGGGGAAGGGATTCAAGGAAGCAGAATCGTGTAACTGCCTTACTATCTTCCAGATGGTAAAGTGAGACTGTAACACAGGTAAATGGACTGGGAGAACAGGAGGACTGAACATCATAGGAAGTTTAAGAATAGATTTAAGAGTGAAAAAATGGAGGACCAGGAAGTTGCAATTACAGAAAGAGAAATCTCAGAATCTAGGATTATGGAGGTAATAGCACAAATGGGGAAAGAATGAAATATAAAATGTGATCATCCCTATGTTTTTTGAAGGGGGAGTTGATAGTATACATCCCTGGATTTCTGGAGATTGATGACCTGAAAGACTAGAGGAAAAAAAAACAGATACAAATAATTATAGAGATATTTACTACTTATGGTTGGGCTATGCCAATAAAATAAAAATTATAAAGCTTTATAAAATTGATGTAGAAATCAAATTAATGAAGGGATACCTTTTAAAAAGACACAATAAAATGATAAAATTCATTTAGAAGAACAAAGCATCTAAATTTTCAAGAGTAATGTAAAAAAGTATAAACAAAAAGACCACAGCATTACCAGAGCCCAAACATAACAGCTGTCATCAAAACTACTTGGAACTGGTTAAAAAACAGAAAATTACATCAATGGGAACTATGTAAATAAGCAAAAAAATATAAGTAACCAAAAACAATAGTCTAGTTAGTGACTGATAAATCTAAGAACATAAATTACGAGGGAAGAATTGCCTTTTAACAACCACCGAGCAAACTAGAAATAGATTTTTTAACAACATATTCTACAATAAGCTTAAAATGAATATACAATCCTAATACAGAAGTCTATAACATGACCAAAAAAAAAAAAACACTAGAAGAGAATAAGATCACTTCTTTTTCATTGCTCAAGCTGGGGAAAAAGTCTTAACCAAACAATGAAAAGAATACATAATAAAAAATAAAAAACAACTCTAACTATTAAGAAGTTTGGGGACAAATCAAATCAATGAAGATCTAATTCAAAGAGAAATGTTAAGTGTGGGGAAATTCATTTACATCAAATGTCATCAATTAAAGTCTAATATACAAAATATATAGGAATTGACACAAGTATATAACATCACTCTATAAAAGATAAGTAGTCAATGGATATAAACAGCTTTCACAATAAGAATTGCAAACTATGGATAAGCATATAAAATCATGCCCCAAATCACTAATGGTAAAAAGAAATATAAGTCAAAACTCTGCAGTGTCACCTTATTCCAAGCGAACTGAAAAATATGAAAATAAATGAGAACATCCATGTTGCAGGAACAATGGGAAGACAATCATTCTGAATTTCAATTTGGAATCCTGCAAGAAAATTGACCATTCATTCCTTTTGATCAATTAATCTGTTGATTTGGTATGTAACCCAAAAAAGTCAGACAGAAATTAACTTTGAATATATGCCAAATAACAGAACCATATGGGGTAGCAAATAACTACAACTCAACTCTTAACTATTATTAGTATTACTTGTTGATTAGGAATTTTTTTAAAGAGTTTAAATTTTTATGGGGGCGGCCAGGTAGCACAGCAAGTAAGAGCACCGGCTCCAGTGTTGAGAGGACCTGGAGATCGAATCCCGGGCTCGGACACTTAGCACCCACCCAGAAACACCTGGCCATGTAACCTTGAGCAAGTTACTTAACCCCAATTGCTTAAAAAAAAAAAAAAAGAGCTTAAGTTTTTTTTAAAAAAAAAAAAAAGAACATGAGGAATAAATATGGGAAAATTTGTATGAATTAATGTGAAATGAAATAAGCAGAACTAATAGAATGATGACTACAACAAAGCTAATGAAAAGATCACTAAAATGAAGTTGAAATTTAAGTAATGGAAAAACCAGTGAAGATTCTGGGGAAAAGATTTTTTAAAAATATTTCCTTACAGCAGAGAAGTGCAATATTATTTAGAGTAATATATACATATACACACACATATGTGTGTCTGTGTGTATATAGACATATACACATGTCTATATACACACAGACATATATATATAGTCAGACAAGGCTTCTACATCAAATGTTTTTGCCTGTTTTTTCTTTACAAGTGGATGTTAATCAAGAGTGAGAAATTAATGTAAAGAAAAAAATATCAATGAAATTCATTTTAACAGAAAATCAACAAGCATATGCATACTGAAGTATGACTCTAACAGCGATAGTGGGGTAGGAAGACTGACAAATAAGAAATAAACTCCTTAAGAAAGCAAAGAAAGCAGTCCTAGAGACTCAAATTACTGCAACAAGGACTTGGACCAAGTGATATAGACAAGAAGGGGTGAACTTTAAAAAGAATGGTTGCTGGGGCAGCCAGGTAGCACAGTGAGTAAGAGCACCAGCCCCAGAGTCGGGATGACCTGGGATCGAATCCGGGCTTAGATACTTAGCACCACACCCAGAAATAACTGGCCGTGTAACCTTGAGCAAGTTACTTAACCCTAATTACTTAAAAAAAAAAAAGATTGGTTGTTGAGTGATAACACTGAGAAAAAAGAATACGCCGTCTCCTTCTTCTGGCCCAGTGCATATATCACCAATGAAATACCCATAGCAGCCGCTATGAATATGCCTGTGTATTTTCAGGGTAAATTCACAAAATATAAATAAATCTCTTCTTAAAAGGCAAAACCAAAATATTTATTCAGATACCAGAAAGCCAATTCCACAATGGTAATAAAGAAGTTTATACATATCACCAATTTAGGGGGCATCTACTTCCCCATGAAGCCTTCCCTCTGTTAGACCTCCCCACAAACAAGCTCCCCTAGGCAAAATTCCTCCCTCTCTCACTCACATTAGCTGTTCTGCCTAAGCTCTGCCTTGCTTTCTCCCAGTTCTGCCTCATTCTCTCTTCCTGCTCTACCCTTCCTGCTCCACCCATTCAGCAAGATCCTCCCACCATGAGCTCCTTGTGACTCAGGCTCCATCAGAGCAGTCAGCTGGACCCAAGCTCAAAGCAGGTCACAAAGGGCTATTTATGGGCAAGAACGATCTTCCCATTCCATTAACATTACAGTACATCATCAGACACAAGAGGAAGACTTGAGTTCAAATCCAGCCTCAGACATTTACCTGCTGTGTGACCATGGGTCAAGTCACTTAACCTCAGTTTGCCCAGGGTTGTTGAGAGGATAAAGGAATATAATAATTGCACAGAGCTTCAAAAAGTGTCTGGCACATAGCAAGTGCAACATAAAGATCAGTTATCATCATCATTATTATTTCTGGCTACTATTATTACTATTATATGTCAGGCACAAATATAGAAGTGAGATAGCTCTTGAGTTTACATTCTAACAGATATATATATATATATGTATGTATATATATGAAAATAATATATATAGGAACATATTATATATTATACATATATTAATACATATTCCTACATATTTCTAAATATATATTTCCAATAACATATATAGGAAAATAGTCATCAGGGAAGGGATTTTGTTCTATAAGCATAGGTACTATTAGCAAGGCCAAAGGGAAGTCAAGTATCATGCCAACTCTTGTAGTAGTGATACTGATTTTATATTATGTCCAGGCCAGGAGCCAGAAAGAGGAAGGGGAGGGAAGACATGCAGAGGCCAAGTTGCCCAGGAAAAACCGCAGGCCTCCTGGTAGAAGGCAAATGCAACATGGTCTAGGGCCAGCTGGATATAATATCTAATTGAATTTTCATTCAACCTGTCAGAATAGCTCACCCCCAGGACATAGTTTCAAAGCTGAGTGGATACACTTCCTCGAGAAGATGAGGCATAGTCTCTAGAGGTCCTGAGGGTTGCTATTCTAGGTTGGGAGGAAGGGGACAGCAACTGCCAGACAGGTGATCAGTCAATCAGATTGACTCTGGTTTCTTCATAGATTATGTAATTAAGAGGAGCAATTATTAATCTGGGGAATATCTATACTTCTACACATAACCTAATATAGAAAAGAGATTTCACAGAACTGAAGAATTGTGAAAGTTAAAAAGATTCCTCTAATTGAAACCATATATAAACAGGATGGGTTCATAGAATTAGAACTGGAAGGGACCAAGTCCAATAATCCATCTAATATGCCAGCTCAAACCACCTAGGAAGAGCTGATTGTTAAAATTTTTAGCATAAGCACTGACACCTCAGAAATTGGGAAATGCAACAAATCAGGGCTTGATGTACTGTTTTGTTGAATGAGACTTTAAAAAGGTGATGGTGAAAATGTTAATAACGCAGATTAAATTTAAGAATGTCATGCCTGTTTAGGAGCTAGTTGTTAAACATTTACCAAAATACTGCTGCCTCTAGTGATGGCAAACTCATTATTTCCTGAGAGAGCCAATTGTACTCTTAGCTCTAATTTTTAGAAAAATGTCCCTTACATGGAGCCACAACTGGCCTTTTCTGAAATCCCCTATACTAACAAAGAACAACAATTGTTCTGCAACTTATTATCTTCCAAAGCCTTGTAATTAGAGGGGGAAAATCTTTTTTCCCTGTCTATTCTTTTCATTTGTGAGCCCACCTGACAACATACTCTTCCTCTCACACATACACACAAAAAGATGTAATCAGAGCTAAAAAGTATAACAATAATAAAACAGCTGATATTTATTTTTTGCTTTGTGGTTAAAGAGTACTTTTACATTCTTTATCTCATTTGATCCACAAACAGTCCTGTGAAGAAGGCAGTCCAAGGATTATCATTCCCATTTTACTTACAAGGAAATTGAAGTTTAGAGAGTTTAAACAACCTGCCCAAAGATGTGGGGTGGCAAAGCCAGGGAACAAATCTACATCTTCTGACTCCAAGTCTCAGTTCTCTTTCTATTATACCATCCTGCCAGAAGAATGCATAAAACCAAGGCTAGCAACCCACCTGAATCAAGGAAAAGGAAATCAATTTTTTTAACTTTTTAAAAGAAATATTATCTTATTTTATACTCACATCAATCCTAAAAGGTAGGCACTTCTATCATCTCTATTTTACAGATAAGGAAACAAAGGCAAACAGATGGTAAGGGATTTGAACTCCAGCCTTCCTGCCTTCAGGTCCAATGCTCTCCACTGGATTACCTAGTTGACTCATCTATTATGTTTTTAACCAAACTCTAACATACTAAAGTGTTTAAGTCTCCTCCAAAATATTCATAATTCTAGAACTACCTCTACCTTTTCTTCTAATTAAATTGCTTTTCTTTAAGCATTATTATTTAAGATTAATATTCTTTGGGGATTTTTTATTTTTTTTATTTTTATTATTTTTTTTTGCTTTTTGGAGGGCAATTGGGGTTAAGCAACTTGCCCAAGGTTACACAGCTAGTTATTTTGTGTGGGTTTTAAGTGTCTAAGTCTCTGGACCCGAACTCGCCAGCGAACTCATTGCACCACCTAGCTGCCCCATTTGGGGATTTTTTAGTTGCTAAAATACCTTGCTTTCTACTACTTTTATTGCAAACATATTATTACATATGTGTTGACTAAATAGGTTTTAATTTCGTCATGATCAGAAAACTCACCATGATTTATTTTTATAGAGTCAATAGCTTCTATTTTCTCCACTCTAATTTTTAAGGAATTATTTTTTTCAGTGAGCTTTTGGATCTCATTTTCCATTTGGCCAATTCTGCTTTCTTAAGGTATTCTTCTCCTCATTGATTTTTTGGACCTCTTTTGTCATTTGAGTTAGTCTATTTTTAAGGTGTTATTTTCTTCATTTTGGGGGGCAGTCTCCTTTAGCAGACTGTTGACTCGTTTTTCATATTTTCTTGCATCACTTACATTTCTCTTTCTAATTTTTCCTCTGTTTCTCTTACCTGATTTTTAAAATTCTTTTTGAGTTTTTCCATGGCCTGTGACCAATTCATATTTTTCTTGAAGGCTTTGGATGTAGGGGCCTTGACTTTGCTTGTCTTCTGGCTGTGTTTTGATCTTCTTTGTCACCAAAGTAAGATTTTATAGTCTGAGGTTTTTTTTAATGCTGTTTGCTCCAATTACTTAACTTTTTAACTCTTTGTTAAGGCAGGGCTTTCCTTCCAGGAAGGGGCGGAGGGGCTGAGGGAGGAAGATATACTTACTGTCCCAAGCTTCAGGGGTTTTGTGTAGCTGTTTTCAGAGATAGTTCTAGGGACCTGTAAATTTTCAGTTCTTCAAAGGTGGTATGATCAAAGGAGAGGTATTTACTCTTTCTTGGCCTATGCTCTGGTCTGTGAGTGGTCACAAGCACTTTTCTGCCTTGGAACTATGAGGAGGATTCCCTCTCCACTATCGCCACAGCCTGTGTCACACAGCACTCCTCATCACCCCAGGAATGCCACCCAGCACTATGACCCAGATCAAAGTATGGGTAAAGCCTGAGAATCCTGCCTCAGCGCCAGCAAAAAGATCCCTGCGATCCCCCTCCAATCAGCCACTCAATCCCCCCACCATCCGTGGGCTGAGACCTCTGTTAGTAGCTACTGCCAACTCCACTGCCCCAGGGCTGAGGCTAGACCACGCTCTTCTCTCACCCAGGTCCCACAGAATTTTCTACTGACCTTCCAAGTTGTCTTTGGCATTTGTGGGTTAAGAAGTCTGGAAACTGCCACAGCTGCCAGTGATCCAGCCCCCTGAGGCCAGCTCCAGCCCCATCTGTGCCCATGACCCATGCCGCACTGTGCTCTTCTCTCAGACTGGTGCAACAACTTTTCCTGTCAACCTTCCCAGTTGTCATGGGCTAGAAACTTGTCTCACTCTGTCATCTTGTGGGTTCTGCTGCTCTAGAATTTGTTTAGAGTCATTTTTTACAGGTATTTGGAGGAGTTTGGGGGAGAGCTCAAAGAAGTCCCTGCTTTTACTCCACCATGCAGCTCCACCCCGCAAGTGGACCATAATTTAAAACATTAGAACTTTTTTTTTATTATTATTAAGCAATTGGGGTTAAGAAACTTGCTCAAGGTTACACGGCCAGTTATTTTTTGTGTGGTGCCAAGTATCTGAGGCTGGAACCAATCCCGGGTCTCCCAACATCTCTTACTCACTGCGCCACCTCGCCGCCCTTTTTGGAAATGCCATAAACTTAGCATTTCTTTTTTTTTGTTTTGTTTTGGAGGGCAATTGAGGTTAAGTGACTTGCCCAAGGTCACACGGCTAGTTTTTGTGTTAAGTGTCTGAGGCCACATTTGAACTCAGGTCCTCCTGACTCCAGGGCTGGTGCTCTATTCACTATGCCACCTAGCCACCCCCAACATTGGAACTTTTATCTCTTCTAGAGTGAAACTTAGACATTTAGAGCAGAAAATATCTGTACATTGGGGACTTCCTGTAATGACAGACTAAAGGAGGCATAATATATAAGAATACATGGCATTTAATCTTGAAGTTGTTAAGGGATGTTAAGGGGTCCCCTGAACTTGTCTTTTTGAGTTGCCATATTTTCCAGAAACACTAAACCCAGAGCATATGTCAAGGACAAAGTGCCCCCACACCACCCCACCCTGCCAGCTGACATAATTTATTGTTGGTACCCCAAGCTGGATTCCCTGTGTGTCCTTGGGAAGCAAGAGAGGCACCAGCCAGTCCTTGCCAGGCTGGGAAAATGCTTGTGTAGCTAGAGCCCTTTGTAGATTAGTGGACCCTCCTATCTTCACAGTCTAGCTGTTTCCAAAGGAAAATAATGAGGCTTTTCCTATCACCTTGCTCCTCCCCTTCAGAAGGGGCTTTGTCCTTTCCCCACCTTTACTGCACCTTTCCCCACCTTTACTGCACCTTTCCCCGCCTTTACTGCACCTTTCCCCACCTTTGCTCTACCTTTCCCCGCCTTTGCTGCACCTTTCCCCACCTTTCCCCACCTTCACTCTACCTTTCCCCGCCTTCACTCTGCCTTTCCCCGCCTTCACTCTGCCTTTCCCCACCTTCACTGCACCTTTCCCCACCTTCACTCTACCTTTCCCCACCTTCACTGCACCTTTCCCCACCTTCACTCTACCTTTCCCCACCTTCACTCTACCTTTCCCCACCTTCACTGCACCTTTCCCCACCTTCACTGTACCTTTCCCCGCCTTTACTCTACCTTTCCCCTTCACTGCGCCTTTCCCCACCTTCACTGCGCCTTTCCCCGCCTCCACTGTACCTTTCTCCACCTTCACTGCACCTTTCCCCGCCTTTACTGCGCCTTTCCCCTCCCATGCCAGGCCCCTTCCTGTTTTCCCCTCCTCCCTCTGTTGTACTATCATAAACATGCAAACTTCTGTAAAGACTGTGAACCCATTGGGTTCCACACGCATGTTCATTTCTCTTGTGATAAACTTGGTTTTCACATAAGTCTCGTGAAGGTGTGATTACCTGTTGACAAAGTCTAACTGGAGAATTAAAAATGTTTTTTAAGTCATTTTTTTCATATGATAAAAATTATATCAGAGGGAATGTCTTGTAACAGCTGTATGCAGAACAGGATGGGAACTAAAAAATAAATTAACAAGCTATGGATTTTGTAGCTATAGTCCTAGACTAGAAACCATTGTTTGACTTTAAGTAAGACATCTATGAGTTCCAGGGTCCTCATCTGTGAAATGGGAATGATAATATTACATATCCTGCCTTTCTTACAAAAGTTCTTTTGAATCTCAAATATGTTACAGTATTGGAAAATATTTCATAAACTATAAAGTGCTGTATAAATTTAAGTTATTATTCTGAAAGGATGAAGAACTAAGAGTCACTGCTGACTTGGAATCAAAAAGAAAGATCTGAGTTCAAATCTAACCTCAGATACGTATTAGCTGTGTGACCCTGGGCAAGTTACCTAACCACTGTCTGTCTCACTTTCCTCATTTAAAAAATGGGGATAAAAATAGAACCTACCACCCAAGATTGTTGTGAGAGTAAAATGAGATATTTGTAAAGCTCTTTACACACCCTAATGCTATATAAATGGCTAACTATTAGCTATTATTAGCTGTGGAAGCAGCAAAAAGTGAATCCGAGATATGAAGAAAGGTGAAAGAAATTAGTGAAAGATCAGATATGAGAGATAAAGAGATAGGAAGACTCATGATCAACTGCATAGTTTTGAAACTGGGAGACAGGGAAGGTAGTAAGAATTCTTGTTGAAAGAATTTCGATATGGCAGGGGGGGATTTTGTTGAGAGATAAAATGGCTCATTTTTTCACACTTTTTAAGTTTCAGAAATTGGCAAAACTTTCAAGTTAATATTCTTCAGACAGCTGAAGACATAAGCCTGAAGAAAAAGTGAAAAGTATAAGATATCCATCTTTCATATTACCTATATTTGAAGCTCATAAAGAAATGGTGTCAAATATTGTGGGGGGGGGCCAAGAAGAATAAAACCTGAGAGAACCATGACCAAGATATTAAAAATGATTATTTTTAAATTATCAGTATTAAGGTTAAGGGCATAACCTTTGAATTAAAAAAAAAAAAGAATCATAAGACAATAGTTTTTTTTTTTTATCCTAGATGTGAGCAATGAGAAAAATTTCTTATTGGCAGTTTGTTTTTTTAATATTCTTTTACCAACTGTTATTTAACTTACTCAAAGTTAGAGGAGAAGATGAGCTTGGAAGGTGTTGTGCCTCAAGAATTTGTAACTGAATCCTGCTGTTGACTGCTTGAAAACAAGTTCCCACCTCAAGTTCCGCATGACACACCTGTGTAATAAAAGAGTTACTTTACAGTTAAGATCAAGGCATATGTATACTTTGAAAATTCAAAGATGTACACCTAGAAAACATCATTTTCTACAGATTTTAAAAAACGAAGCTTCTTGTGGTAATTATGGAGTTAAATTCCATGGATTCTAGAAACAGAAACACCCACCACTAACATCTCCTCTTCTATCAATGAGACAAAGGGTAATTTAAGCTATTCTGTGAAAACAAGAAAACTGATACCCAAATAACGTTACACAGAATGTTTTTCATTTCATAAGAAGTATACTTGGATATAATGGTGGGGGCACGAGTTTTTTTTTTTTTAAAGCAATTGGGGTTAGGTAACTTGCTCAAGGTTTCTGGGTGTGGTGCTGAGTGTCTGAGCCCGGGATTCAATCTCCAGGTCATCCCGACACTGAAGCCGGTGCTCTTACTCGCTGAGCCACCTGGCCACCCCTATGGGGGCACGAGTTTTTAAAAGTTTGATTTTCTAGAAAATACATAATTACTGGGTTTAGAATCCAAAGACCCAGAAAATTCAAATAACTACTTTTTTCCCCAAAGAATACATTAATGAGAGAGTTGACTGCCAAGATTGGAAATTCATGCAGTCACCTGATGATGCATAGATCATTTGACTAAAAGACTATAAAAGTTAAAAACATTATTAATATAAGAAAATAAATTTATTATTAAAATGTAGGCAAATCAATGAAGAAAAAAAAGGTGTCATGGAAAACCAGTAAGTAGTAATTAATAAATAAGGAAAGTCACAGAGAAGTCATAGCAGCAAGAAGAAAAAATTAGCATAGAACTCTTCAAAACAATTAAGAGGCAGCAGATGAGTTAATATCATTGTGCAAACTAATGACTATAAGTTATCTTATCATGCAGTTTCAAAAATACCTCCAGTGAAAAATAAATGATGAAGTTATATAAATACTATAAGAAAAAATAACTACTTGGATCTGAAAAAAGATGGTAATATGAAATTTTTGGTATGAGTACAATATTTGCTAGTGGAGTAAAATGTCACTGTTGAACAATATATATTCCAAGTCTCTACACTACATAAAGTCAGTGAAAAAGGTAATCCCTATCTCTTGCTAATTCATTCAAAAGGAAAAACAAATTATGAGTAAACTCAACTTATTAGGGCATGTATATTTCTTGAAGCATGATTTTCAAGTTTTAAAATTCAATATGTCACAAGAAATCTGCATTAACCAAGTGAAAAGCAATTCATTGAACATGAAATTGAAGAAAAATGAATTAAAATATAAATGTTAATTTGGATTTAGGTAAAGTGACTAAAATGTCCATACCTTTTGACCCAAAGACTCCACTGCCAGGCATATACCCTAAGGAAGTCACTAACATAAAGAAAGGCTCTGTGTACATCAAAGCATTCATAGCAGCATTTGCTATGATGGCAAAAAACCAGGAATAAACAGATGTAAATTGGGGAATGGCTAACAAGAAATTGTGGTACATGAATGGAATAGAATATTATTGTGCTATAAAAAATAATGAACAAGATGAATATAGAGAAGCAAGAAAATACATGAAGTAAGCAAAGTGAGGAAAACAATATACACGACTATGACAATGTAAACAGAAAGAAAAATCAAAAAATAACTAAATATGAATGTTGCGAAATTACACTGAACAAGTTTGGCCCCAAAGGAGATATAAGAGAAGATACTGACCCTAATTCCTTTTTATAAATTTATGAGTCACAGCTGAATAAACATGTTAACTCACTATTATAGTACAGATATATTTCCCAAGTTTTCCTTGATTACTGTTAGATCATCAAAAAGCAAAGTACCCAAACCATAAGCTACTAAGCCCACCAAGACAACTTTACTAACTTGTGATTTATGTTAAGTCTCAGCCTTTAAAAGAAATATAAAAAAAGAATAATCCATTTGAACCACAGCTCTGACTACTGTAAAACTATTGAATAAGTTTTATCTACTATGTTATTCAATAAATATTCCTTTAATAAAAGGACCCAAGTAATAAATAAAATCCATAAATAAAATAAAGGTTTAAACTTAATTCCATGGAGAAAAAACTGCCCCAAAATGAGTTTATGCACATTGTAGAATCAGAGAGGAGGCGAAAGGTAGTGCTTTTGCTTCCAAGAAACTTAAAAACTTAATTCAGAACACAAATATTTCCTCCTGCTTCTTTCAGATGGCTTCTGCTCTGCCTATATCTCAAATTATCCTATTTTATATTACATTTAAATCGCAAGTGACTTCGATTCTTTTTGGAGGTAAGTGGAGTATAAATGCTAAATAAATAGTCCACGTTTTGACCTTGGATAGACTTATCTCCCATAGAAATCAATGATATGTCTACATGGTAACTCTTGAATACTTATCCTTATGGGCTAGTAAAAGTTTATAACCAATATCTGGCTGTCGAGTTAATGAAGCCAAATAGTAATTCTTAAAAATTATCATTTGTGAGATTGGAAAGTATTTATTGTACCAAATTTGCAGGCAGGTATACTATTTTCTGGTAATTAGAACAACATCCTTAAGATAGCTACAGAGTACTCTCTGATTTGGACTGAAATTTATGACTTGCTTTCCTTTAGTAACCAGCTCCTGTCTATTACAATAACATAAATTTATTTTCTTCTAAAATATTAAACAACAAAAAAACTTAATGGTGCTTACTATAAAGCACTCATACTTAAACAGGTATGCTTATTTAACTGGAAGAGCGGTTAAAATCCTGGTTGTCTATTATTAGCTTATTTCTTACCACAAAACTGATGACGTAGAAAATACTTTTCATGTTATATAATACTATTACTTACTGAAATTTTTGAGGGAGGAGTTATATCCAAACAGTAATCCTTTTCCTGTATGTTAAGCTCTCTGAGAGATAATGAACATTCTCCAATGGTTTTCTTCCTGGGAGTCTGGGTTTGGATCTTAAATACCAGCCTAACAGTTTTCAGGCTTTGGAGTTTAATAGCAAATACAAAAGTCTCCATAAATTCAATAACCTAGGAAAAGTAAATAATCAAAGGGATTATACTCATTTAAAAGCATTTTACAATTACAAACACCTATCACAAATATTGTCATTTTAATCTTTTAATCTTGACAGGACAAGAGTTAAAATATTTTTTATAAAAATGAGGAAACTGAGGTTGAAAGAAGCTAAGATCATTCTGCTACCAGGTAACAGAGTCTGAAAGTAGATATTAGAAAGCAGATGATGTAACTCCCAGCCTAATGGCCCTACAAAACCACACTGCATCCTCAAAGCCAACAGAATGAAACAGCAGTAACTTGGCTGTTTAAAGAAAAAGAGATTTCTAGATAGAAAAACCACAAATTATACATTGTAATTTGGAGTGGGGAGAGCAAGAATATTAAATTTTTATAGTCAAACAATGTTCATATGTAGTAGTTCACATCTCCATAGCACTTTCAAAATAAAAGTTGCAAAGGTAATAATTTGGAAATTTTTTTAATGGTTTTATTGCTACATATTATTCCCAGGACACTTTTATAATATTCGATATTTAAAATCTAACATTCATAGGGGCAGACAGGTAGCACAGTGAGTAAGAGCACCAGCCCCAGAGTCAGGATGACCTGGGATCGAATCCGGGCTCAGACACTTAGCACCCACCCAGAAACACCTGGCCATGTAACCTTGAGCAAGTTACTTAACCCCAGTTGCTTAGGGGTGGCCAGGTGGCACAGCAAGTAAGAGCACCGGCCCCAGAGTCAGGATGACCTGGGATCAAATCCGGGCTCAGATACTTAGCACCACACCCAGAAATAACTGGCCCTGTAACCTTACTTAACCCCAATTGCTTAAAAAAATAAAATAAAATAAAATCTAACATTCTGAGCCACAGAATAGTATTTAACTATTATGGGGTCACATATCATTCTTTTACTTATTCCCACAGCTCATTGCAGACACAACTGATACAAACACACTTTTCACTTACACTGGATCCTTCTTTGGCTGAAGATTTGAAATGTACTGGTTTGGGCAAAGTTAACATTCCTTTTATAGAAATAGTAGGGTTTTCTCCATAACTGGAAGACCAACTCAAATCTCTGCACTAAAACATTCAAAATGGAGGTTTTTAGAAGTCATTAAGGATATAAATGTGTAATTCATATTTAGCACTTTAACCATGCTATATATGTATAACCTGTAAGAAAAACAGAACTTCAAAATTAATACAACTTATGAAATCTCTTATCTCTTCTAAAGTAAAGCAATAAGGAAGGGAGTATATACCAATTGCTTTTGTTTGTTTTCAATGTTCACAACTCTCTCTGAACCCCCTTTTGGGATTTTCTTGGCAAAGATACTAGAGTAGTTTGCCATTTACTTTTCCAGCTCATTTTACAGACGAAGAAACTAAGGCAAACAGGATTAAGTGACTTGCCTAGTATCACACAACTAGTAAGTGTCTGAGGCCAAATTTGAACTCAGGAAGATAGGTCTTTCTGATTCCAGGCCTGACACTCCATCCACTGCACCATTTACCTAGCTACTCAGTTCTCTTGATGAGGCACAAATATAAACTAAGACACACAAAGAATCTACCATTTCAACAATTCAGGAACTTCTTCCACTAACACAGATTACAATCTGCCTACATGCCTTAGTAGATCAACTCATAACCACATACCACAGTAAATAAATACAATAAAATGAAAACAATCTACAGATTTAACTGAGTACTTTTGTAGCATATTACAAAAATGTTAACTGTCATGAGCAGGCATCTGGCCCTATTATTTGTATAAGAGAAAAACATAAGGGGATAAAATCCATTTTGTAAAAAGTTAGGAAACCAACTACACTGAATTACCTGTAGAATCGTGATCCAAATCTGTTCTACTGAAGAATTATAGAACAATTTTATGTTCAATCTTCCAAAATCTCTTTCATCTCCAGATAATGTGATTGTATCTGAAGTGAGAAAGTACAAATGACATTTGAAATGCAATCCAAAAGTTCAGTCTATATGATCTCTGATTTTATCCAGTGTGATTTTGGGGGGACTTCAACACAATACCCCTGTGCATGTTCTTCCCCTATTCAAGCAGAAGGTCCTGAAGGATTGGGACTATATTTTTTCTTGTATTTATAAACTAACACAGTACCTGTCACAAAGCAAGCACTTAATAAATGTTTTTGTCCTGTTGCCTTGATATTTCAATTGTTTAAAAAGGAAAAAAAAAGCTTTCATTCAAAAAACTAAATTCATATCAAAGGACTTGTTTTCAAGAGACTAAAAAGTTGAGGGAATATACAAGCAGATCTTAAAACAGATCTTTAAATTGCAGTGGAGAGAATATAAATTAGGCCCAAGAAAGACCTTCCAAATTAATATTTTGACACAGTAGAATGCACAATTCAAGAAATAAAAACTCAACACAACCAAAAGAAACATTCATTTGATGGATATTGCAGGCTTGAAGCAGAACAGACTCTACAAGCCAAATGAGCTTCCTAAGATCACCTTTCACCTTGGTGATACTCCCAGTGTCATATGGACATATAAAACTTTCCCTCCCACCTTACTCTCACCATATCACAAGTAGTTTTTAATTACTACCATTTGAAATTGACTCAGTGATATAAGCAATAAAATTATATTCTTTACCCAAGCTGCGAGTACTGCCCTGAGAATTCTTCCTTGAAGATGAACTGCTTGGTACACTGGACAGTGAATCATATCTCTACAATAAAAATTTTTTTATTATTCAAAAACCTCTCATCAAATTCTAAAGATCCTAACATATTTAAAATGACACCTGCTTCTAGTTCCATTCCACAAATAAACTAATTTGTGAGGCCAGCAGTCAGAATTTCATACTTTTAGATACTAAAGAATCACCCCACCAAAATTATCACTCAATTGTGGCAATTAATGGTGGTTCAGAGAGAAACCCTTTCACCTAAAATGATATTTATTTATATTGCTACTGACCAACTTATTATTATTAATAAATGACATTTTACATAGGACTTTAAGGTTTACAAAGCCCTTCTGGAATACATGATTTCATGTGATCGTCATGCAACACCGTGAGGTAGTAATGTATTATTATCCCATTTTAATGATGAAGAAAAAGAGACTCAGAGAGGTTAAGTAATTTGCCCATATCAGAGGTAATAAATTTTTTGACCTATATTTCTTCTGACTCCAAGTTCAGTTCTCAAAAAGAGTTTTCCATTTCTATCAAATGGAAAAAAACATCTTTTATGCTCAGTTTGGTTTCATTAAAAGGAGAAATAAAATATGCTAAAATCATTAATAATTAAATTGCTTTAAGACAATGAACTGTTTTTTTCTATTCCAAATAGATGTGTGCATTTTTATTTTTTGGACTAGACCTGTGACCTTTATTGGGAGCTTCCAGTAACTAATTTCCTTTACGAACGTAAATCCACACCTCTGAAATTTATAGTTAGAGTTGTCTCTATATGCAAAAAAATAAGAAAATTAAATTATTCAAATTTTTAATCTGTAATAACAATATTTTTTTCTTGCTGTCTCAATATGAACCAAGTGGAAATACTTCAACTCAATGATTTGTTTTAATCTATAGCTATATTCAAAGAGAAAAGGTAAGTTAGATAAATAATTTCTGCTCAAAGTAAATTTCAGGCAACTCAAGTTTCCCTAAGTATATACCAAATAAGAAATATGAAATTCAAGAAAAATAAGAACATTTTTAGTTGTCAATTGAAAATTTCTTGAAATGACGTATCTTAATGCTTTCAAGCACTTATTCATCCTACATTAAAGCAAATAAATCTAAGAGGGTTTCCATCACAATTTATTGTTCCCATAGCAGTTTATTAAACTGCATAAATTCCTAAAATTCTTTAAGTCTAAAAATCAATCACTAGAACACAGTAAATATATTTTAACAACTCACTTGCATGAAACGCTGTGATGAACCTGTAAGATCAAACATAGACTTGCTTAGTCCAGGGGACCCAGGTGTTTTGGGGCTCCTTAAATCACAAACTATAAAGGGAAATAAAAAAACACATTGAAATTTTAATTATGTCATGAAGGAAAGATTGGTTTCCATATTATTGTCTTGATAAAAAATACATAACCTTCAAAAATTAGTTTAGGTTTAATCTAACTATTTAATTTGTTGCAGAGAACAAAGAGGTAAAAAAATACATGAAGAACTAGATAAGAGTCTACCAGCCAAATGAATACAAACTTTAGTAATCACTTCACAGCGTACACAGGGGAAGTTGCAAAAAACATAAGAAACCAAAAGTTTATACTATTAATCAGAAGTCTCACATCCAAATAACATGAATACTTTCTTCTATGAGAGAATCAAAAGACGCTGTATATGGCAAACTATACTACTACAAAAAAAAAATGAAATCAACTGCATATTAATAGATAGGAAAGCACTGGCTACCAGTGTGGGAAGAAAACCCTGACCATTGAGAACAATGGTCAAAATCAATGTCAAATTACAAAAAAGACAACTGAATGTCAAAACTGAGGTCTGATGAAGTTAAATGACTTGCCATGGTCACACAACTAGTACATACAAATTACATAGAAACAAGATTTAAAACCAGGGCTCAATTCTCCTTACTCAAAGTCTTTTAAGAGTAAATGCTTATATTATCAGATTTTTTGGAGATTAAAATATTGCAATATGCATAAAGTATTTTGCAATCCTTAAAGCACTACATATCTACTGTTATTGTTTTAATTAGATTATAGATATGTCCTTGAAAACAAGTTAGAATTTTATAAATAAATAAATTTATAAATAAATAAATCATTACAGACAAGATTAAGAGATTAAGTAGCCAAAGGTTAACTTTTACAGAAATTCACCTTTACAAAAAACAAAATGGAAAATTTCCACCATCCATTATATAATATCCACTATCCTTCATTTATGCTAATCAAAAGGTCTATAAAGTCACCAAAATATAATAGATGGTATTTCTACTATTACATGCTGTGCAACATTCTTACTACATCAGAAAAAAGAGAATATTAACATTCCTACAGAAGGACTTATAAATTACTATACTGTAATGAGAATACTGTAAATGAATATACTGTATGAGAAGATTCTTCCAAGGAAAATTAAAATGTAATTGAGGTTTGCCCGTATTACATGACATCATCCATAAAGAATTTCATAGAATCATGAATTTAGAGCTAGAAGAGACCTTGGAGGTTATCTAGCTGAACTGCTTCCTTTTCCAGAAGAAACTGAGTTTCAAAGAAGGTAAGTGATTTGCCAAAAATCAAAGGTAGTAATAGTAAGTGGCAGAGCCAGCTCTAGAATCCAAGGTCTGTGATTGAAGTCTTTTTCACACTACCATGTTGCCTTACAAGTACTAAATTACTACATAAAAAGTATTCATTTTACTATACTCAGTCAACAACAACTTTTTAAACTTTATTTTCAAAGACAAGAATGTTATTGCATAGTACTATGATTTAGTTTTGCTTCTGTATATGCTGAGGGAACATGGTAAAGACAGCAGAACACTACTTCCTACCTGACCCATACAGCCTCAAAGCTTCACCATTAGGAGGAAATCGCCTGGTTAAGTCAGGTGATACATGCTGATGCATGAAGACTGGATTATATATATCACAGTTAGATCCATCCAAGGGTGAACTGCAAAGTTCTGCTTTTCGATCTCTAAAGGAGGCTCTGGCTGAATCTGAAAAACACAATGCTCATTAAATGTACTATATGGATATACCCCACCAAACATTATTTTAACTGGTTCTACAGAAAAACAACTTTAGGTGAAATAAGAGTGGAATAAGATGGAGAGGCAGAAAGGAAAGATTCAGGAATTTTCTCATGACTAGTTTAAGCTTGGACATTTGACTTCCATTGCAGTTGGGGAAGTCATATTCCAGTTCCCCAGAGGAACAAAACAATAGGAAAGTACCAGGAAGTTATATTTTATGTGGAGGTTAAGTTCTAAAGTCCATATGGTTGGTTAAAAAAAAAAGAGTTAGTCAAAATTATTCTTGAAAATATATTGGGGGGCGGCCAGGTAGCACAGCAAGTAAGAGCACAGGCTCCAGTGTTGAGAAGACCTGGAGATTGAATCCCGGGCTCAGACACTTAAGCACCCACCCAGAAACACCTGGCCGTGTAACCTTGAGCAAGTTACTTAACCACAATTGCTTAGGGGCGGCCAGGTGGCTCAGCAAGTAAGAGTACCGGCTCCAGTGTTGGGATGACCTGGATCAAATCCGGGTTCAGATACTCAGCACCACACCCAGAAATAACTGGCTGTGTAACCTTGAGCAAGTTACTTAACCCCGATTGCTTAAAAAAAAAAAAAAGAAAATATATTGGGAGAGGGTGGAGCCAAAGATGGCAGAACTCTCTCAACATTCCCCTACAAACAATTTTAAAATATTGCCTCAAGTCAAACTTTGGCGTGGCAGAGTCAACAAAAAGTCAGGTTGAGACAGTTTTCCAGCCTAAGAAACCTTAGGCAATCAGCAGGAAAATTTTGTGACACCAGGGTAAAGGACTGTCTGGACCCCACACACACTATGGCAGTGATAGTAGTTGAAGCAGCATTTTCAGGAGCTCTCAACTCAGAGATGGTGCGGGGTTTAGAAAACTGTTCAGAAAGAGATTACAGAAGACCCTTTGCTGGCACTGGGTACAGTTGGCATTGGTTTGCAACTCTATTGCCTATATGCAGTTCTAGGTCACAGTTCCAGTTCAGAGAGGAACACTTGATGTTGGTCACAAAGAAACTGGGATCCTGGTCACAGTTCCAAGGCAAAGAGGAGCCCTAGCATTTGTGGTTGCAGAGGACCGGGAGACTTTCTGGGGCAAAGATGAGAGCACAGATCAGGAGAACAGTGACCACACCTCTCCTGGCATCACACTACCCTAGAAGCACTAAAAATGTATAAACCCCCAGAACTAGCTCTGAAAACAGCAGCACAACAAGCCTAACACCTGGGACAGAGTGCCTCTCCATTCCAAGGTGAGCAGACTTTAACAAAAAATTCAAAGTCAAGAAATATACTGGAAAAATAAGCAAACAACAATAAAAAAAATTTTCAACATAAAAGACTACTACAGTGGCAGGGTATAAATTCTGATATAAACTCAGAAGATATAAACTCAAAAGATATAAACTCAGAAGAAGACAATAATGTGAAAACAGCTACCAAAAAAAGCCTCAAAGAAAAATGCTAATTGGACCCAAGCACAACAATCCCTGGAAGAGTTAAAGAAAGAGAAAAAGAGTGGTAGAAGAAAAAATTGGGAAAAGAAATGAGATGATGCAATAAAATGTTTAAAAAGAGAGTTGACAGTTTAGTAAAAGAGATACAAAAAATACTGAAGAAAATAACACCTAAAAAAAGAATTGACCTAACGGGAAAAGAGGCACAAAAATCCATTGACGAAAACTCCTTTAAAAAAAGAATTGGTCAAATGGAAAAAGAGGCACAAAAGCTCAAAGAAGAAAGTAAATCCTTGAAAATTAGAATTTGCTAAGAAGAAGCTAAGGACTCCATAAGACATCAAAAACAATAAAACAAAGTCACAAGAATGAAAATATAGAAGAAAATGTGA
Organism: Petaurus breviceps papuanus; assembly: GCF_028583685.1. Taxonomy (NCBI): domain Eukaryota; kingdom Metazoa; phylum Chordata; class Mammalia; order Diprotodontia; family Petauridae; genus Petaurus; species Petaurus breviceps. The sequence goes on from NW_027186492.1 coordinate 22,743,760, forward strand.
AGTATCTCAATGGAAAAAGAACTGACCTAGAAAATAGATCAAGAAGACATCATTTAAGAATTACTGGACTACCCAAAAGCCATGATTAAAGAAATAGACTAGACATCATCTTCCAAGGAAAACTGCCCTGATATCAGATCTAAAAGGTAAAACAGAAATTGAAAGAATCCACCATTCATTCACTTCCTTAAAGAGATCCCCTAATTAAAACTCCCAGGAATATTATGGCCAAATTCCAGAGCTTCCAGGTCAAAGAGAAAATACTTCAAAGCAGCCAGAAATATCATGGAGTCAGAGTCAGGATCACACAAAATTTAGCAGTTTCCACGTTAAAGGAGAGGACATCTCTGGACAATAGTCCAGAAGGCAAAGAAGTTATAATTACAACCAAGAATCACCTACCCAGCAAAACTAAGTATAATCCTTCAAGGAAATAAACATTTAATGAAATAGTGGATTTTCAAGCATTCCTGATTAAAAAAAAAAGGTCAGAGCTGAATAGAAAACTTGACATTCAAACATACGACCCAACAGAAGGGTAAAAAGGTAAACATTGAGCAATCATTCTCAATAAAGTTAAACTGTTTACATTCCTTTATGGAAAGATGATAGATGTAACTTCTAAGAATTTTATTATTATTAGGGTAGTTAAAAAGAGTTTACACTGATGACATGGATATGAGTCAATTATGTTGGAATGATCTAAAAAAATGAAAGAATGAGAAAGAAGGATGAACTGAGAGAGGGTGGAAGCAAGAGGAAGAATGGGGAAATTTTTCTCACATAAAAGAGGCACACAAGGAAAAGCTTTTATAGTCTAGGGAAAAATGAAGGGAGTAGCAGGCAGTGCTTGAACCTCACTCTCATCAGAATTGGTTCAAAGAAGGAAAAAAATATATATATGTGTGTGTGTGTGTATACATGCATATATATATATATATATGCATGTATACA
>NW_027186492.1:22749713-22750134 GCF_028583685.1 Petaurus breviceps papuanus
TGTATACATGCATATATATATATATATATGCATGTATACACACACACTTAGGTGTGCATAGAAATGTGACTTAGCCAATAGGGAAATAGAAGGAGAAGAAGATTAAGGGGGGGTGGGGGCCGGATAAAAGGACAGATTAAGGGAGGCAGTGGTTAGAAGCAAATAGACTTTTGAGGAAGGACCAGATAAAAAGAATGAAAAAAAAAATAGAAGAAAATGGAATGGAGGGGAAAACATAGTTTGTAATCATAATTGTGAAATGTGAATGGGATAAGCTCTTCCATAAGACAGAAGTGGATGGCAGAATGGATCAGAAACTGGAATCCAGCAATATGTTGTTGGAGATACACTTGAAACACAAAGAGGGAGAGAGGGAGAGAGGGAGAGAGAGAGAGAGAGAGAGAGAGAGAGAGAGAGAGAG
>NW_027186492.1:22750234-22769287 GCF_028583685.1 Petaurus breviceps papuanus
AGAGAGAGAGAGAGAGAGAGAGAGAGAGAGTTAGTTAAATAAAGGCTTGGAGCAAAATCTAATATGCTTCAGCTAAACTAAAAAAAAAGGCAGGGATAGCAATCATGATCTTAGAAAAAGCAAAAGCAAAAATAGACCTAATCAAGGAAATAATCAAGGAAACTACATTTTGCTAAAAGGTACCACAGTACCATAAAACAAAATCAAAAGTTTTTACAGCAAGTTTCTCTGATAAAGGCCTGAGTATGTAACAGAGCCAAATTTACAAAAACAGGAGTCATTTCCCAGTTGATAAATGGTCAAAGGACATAAGGGGCAGTTAGCTGGCACAGTAGATAGAGGGCTTGGCTTGGAGTCAGAAAAATTAATCTTGCTAAGTTCAAATCTGGTCTTAGATACTTACTAGCCATGTGATCCTGAGCAAGTCACTTAACTCTGACCCAGTTTCTTCATCTGTAAAATGAGTTAGGAAATGGCAAACAACTCCAGTACCTTTTCCAAGAAAATCCCAAAAAGGAGTCACTAAGAGTCAGACACAGCTGAAAACAACTGAACAGCAAAGGACAAAAAAGGGCAATTTTCAGAAGAAATCAAAGTTATCTATATGCGTATGAAAAAATGCTCTAAATCACTGATTAGAGAAATGCAAATTAAAACAACTCTTATGTATTACCTCATACCCTATTATAAATTATAAATGGTGGAGGGGATGACAGAAAAATAGGTACACCAATGAGCTATTTGTGGAGTAGTGAACTGATTCCAACCATTCTAGAGAACAATTTGGAACTATGTCCAAAGGGCTATGAAACAGTGCATAACCTTTGACCCAGCAATACCACTACTAGGTCTATATCCCAAAGAGATAAAAGGAAAAGGAAAAGGACTTATATGTCCAAAATATTTATAGAAGCTCTTTTTGTGGTGGCAAAGAATTGGACATTGAAGGAGTGTTCATCAACTGGCAAATGACAGAACAAAGTTGTGGTATATCATTGTGATGGAGTACTCTGTGCTATAAGAAATGATGAGGGAGGTGGTTTCAGAAAAATATGGCAAGACCTATATGAACTGATATGAAATAAAGGGAGAAGAACCAGAAAATCATTGTGCACAGTAACAGTAATGTTATAACAATGATCAGCTATGAAAAGACTTGGCTACTCTGATCAATACAATGATCCAAGGCCATTTCAAAGATCTCATGATAAAAAAATTCTATCCCTCTGCAGAAACAGAACTAATGAATTCTGAGTGCAAATTGAAGTATAATTTTCTCACTTTTTTATTGTTCTTCCTTTAAAAAATGCATGGCTAATATGGAAATATGTTTTGCTGATTTCACAAGTATAGCTGATACCCTGCTTGCTTTCTCAGTCAGTGAGAGAGGGGGGACAGATGGAGGGAGAGAATTTGAAACTAACAATTGAAAAAGAAAATGTTAAAAATAAATAACAAATTTAATGAAAAAGAAAATAACTTAAATCTCCTTTAAGGTATATAGTACAGTATCTTTAACTGTTGTAGCTGCAAAGGGAACCCAGTCTCTTTTAAAGAAGGTACTCTGGGGTGGAGCCAAGATGGCAAAGTAGAAGCAGGACCTCCCCGCTGCCCCTGCTTCCACCTTCCCCAATCCATATAAAAAGGGGACTCTAAACAAACTTTGGAGCTGCAGAACCCACAAAATGACACAGAGAAGCTAACCTCCCGCTGAGAACAGCCTGGCAGGCCCACAGGAATTGGCCAGCACAGTGATCTGGGAGCCAAGCCCAGCCCCACACCCAGGCTTTAGCCCCAGGGAAGGCCTGACCATCCGTCAGCTGGAGGGACCCCAGATCAGCAGCAGCTGTGGCTGTTTCTAGATTTATCAACACACAGATGCCAAGGACAAATTGAGGGGTCAGTGCAGTCTGGACTTTGGGACCAGTAAGTGGGAGTGCATGGCTTTTGCCTGCAGGGAGAGAAGCCGCTGAGGCACCCGCACAGCCAGCCAGTGCCACGTGGCAGCTTCAGCTCCTGGCCTGCAGAGTGTAGGGGAACCAAGCACCAGTCTGAGAGGTAATCGCTCTTGCTTTAACCTTCTTGGATCTGGATTGCAGTCTAGGGTGGAGGCCCTGGGGTGTATGCTCAGCTTTCCAGAGCGCGTGGAGACCTCAGAGAGGGCACCAATCTAACGCCTCCAGCAACTGAGAAAACCCTAGTGTTTGGGACAAAAGCTCCCCTGTCTACTGGCAGAGTCTTACTGTGGCAAAAAGCCCAGAGATCAAGTGACTGAGGGGCAACATGACCAGGCAAAGGAAACAAAGCAGACAGAAGGTTCCAACATTACACTCCTATTTTGGGGACAAAAAGGAGCAAAGCATGAAACAGGAGGGAGACAGTGAAGTCAGAACACCTGCACCAAAAGCTTCAAAGGAAAATACGAGCTGGTTATAGGCCATAGAGGACCTGAAGAAGCAGATAAGAGAAGTGGAGGAAAAATTGGGAAGAGAAATAAGAACGAAGCAAGAAAATTATGAAATGAGAGTCAACGGCCTGACTGAAGAAAATAACACTTTAAAAAACAGACTGACTCAAATGGCAAAAGAGGCTCAAAAAGGCAATGAGGAGAAGAATGCCTTAAAAAGCTGAATTTTCCAGATGGAAAAAGAATCTCAAAAGCTCAATGAGGAGAATCATGGTTTCAGAATTAGACTGGAGCAAATGGAAGCTAATGACTTTATGAGAAATCAAGATGCTGTTAAACAGATCCGAACAAATGAAAGAATAGAAGGCAAGGTGAAATATCTCATGGGAAAAACCACTGACCTGGAAAATAGATACAGGAGAGATAATTTAAAAATTATTGGACTACGTGAAAGCCATGATCAAAGTAAGAACCTAGAAATCATCCTCCAGGAAGTTCTCAAAGAAAACTGCCCTGATGTTTTAGAATCAGAGGGAAAAATAGAGGTTGAAAGAATCTACCAATCACCTCCTGAAAAAGATCCCAAAAAGAAAACTCCTAGGAATATTCCAGGTTCTAGAATTCCCAGATTAAGGAGAGAATATTACAAGCAGCCAGGAAGAAACAATTTGAATATTGTGGAAACACAATCAGGATAACCCAGTATCTGGCAGCTTCTACACTGAGGGATCAAAGGTCTTGGAATATGATATTCCGGAGGGCAAAGGAGCTAGGATTAAAACCAAGAGTCACCTACCCAGCAAAACTGAGTATCATGTTTCAGGGGAAAATATGGTCATTCAGTGGAATAGAGAACTTTCAAGCATTCTTGCTGAAAAAACCAGAGTTGAACAGAAAATTTGGAATTCAGATTCAAGAAGCAAGAGAAGCATGAGAAGGTAAACAGGGAAAAGAAATTATAAGGAACTTATCAAAGTTGAACTATTAACATTCTTACATGGAAAAACAATAATTGTAACTTATGAAACTTTTCTCAGTAATTGAAGGGAATAGAAATGTATGTATATATATGTATACATATATATACATATATGTGTATATATATATGTCTATATAGAAGGGCATATGGACATATGTGAATGTGTGTATATATGTTTATAGGTATATATACATAGAGGGCACAGGACCAATTTAACAGGAAGGGATGATACTTAAAAGGTGAAATTAAGAGGTGACAGAGGAATATAATGAGAGGAGATGGGGAGAGACAGAATGGAGCAAACTCTCTCATACAGAAGAGGCAAGGGGAAATGGTTACAATGGAGGGAAAGAATAGAAAGGCAAAAGGAAATGGGTCAACCTTATTCCCATTGAATTTGGCTTGAGGAGGGAATGAAGTACATACTAAATAGGGTATCTCACCCTCCAGGAGAGTAGGGGGGGAAGGGGATGAAAGGGGGGATGATGGAAGGGAGGGCAGGCTGGGGGCGAGGGAAGTTGGAAGCACCCACTTTTGAAAAGGGATGGGATCAAAGTAGAGAATAGAACAAGTGGGAGGTGGGATAGGAGGCAGGGAAATATAGTCAGTCTTTTACAATATATCTACTATGTTATTGTTTTGTATTAGCTACACATGTACATCCTATACTGAACTGCTTATCTTCCCAGTAAGGGTGGATGACAAGGGAAGAAGGGAATGAATCTGGAATTCAAAGTTTTAAAATCAAATATTCAAATATGTATGTATTTGTGTGTGTGTGTGTGTGTGTGTGTGTGTGTGTGTGTGTGTGTGTGTGTACTATTATCAATACTATTTTACATGTAATTGGGAAATAAGATATACCGGCACTGGGGCATAGAGATCCACTGGAAAAGTCGAAAGGGGTATGGGAGAAAATATGGGAGAGAGCAGATTGGAGGAGGGGATATCCTGTGGGACGGCTATTTTGGGGGGGTGGGTAGGGGAAAAACGGGGAGAAAATTTGTAACTCAAAATCTGTCAGAAATGAATGGTGTAAATCAGAAGTTAATAAAGCATTTGAAAAAAATAAAATAAAAACTGGAACAGTGAAGGTGATGAGCAGTCTAGGTGTGTTGGAGGCAAACATCCCCAAAGTTCTCCAGGGCGTCTTCAGGACTCTGATTGTACATTTGTTCTTTTTTTAATAGTCACTCCAAATACCATCTAATGCATTGTGAGAGTTACAAGCCTCTGTGAAGGCTGTCAAGGAGTAATGTAATATATCCAGATGGGGAGGGGGGAGGGGCAGGCACTAGTATTGCTTTAAATGTAAATTATGTAATCCTTAAAAAAATAAAACAAAAAAAAAGAAGGTAGTCTGTATCAGAGAACAGATATTAGAGAGATGATTTGTAGAAACAATTGAATGCAAATTTTATGAGGAAAAACCAAAATGATACTTTTGTGTGAAAAGAAGAATGTAAATACAGATGTTTAAAAATACCTAATGGGAAAAATTTATTATTAGAGGGAAAGGTACCCTTGAATAGGCTTCACACATAAATCTGATTATATTAGGAGATTATATCACCACAAGACCGTCTTTTCTTGTTTCACCAATAAAATCAAAACGTACCCAAAAGGAACCTTCTAGAGGTCAGCAAGAATGGTACAAAGACCAAGCACAGGCTATCCCTCTTACTAACCACTAACCCAAGCAGAATGACTATACTGCATGTAAGAAAATGAGATTATAGAATCACACTGTGTCCCACGAAGGGAACTGAGATTATGATTGGGGGAATAGTAGATTTATATCTCTCTTCTCACTCATAGTGCTTCTTAAACTGTGGGTCACAATCCACAGTTTATAGAAGTGCTGAAGGGGTCATGAGTGGGCAAAGTTTGACAAGCCTGCTCTAAAGCACAAGCACAGTGAGTGGAATAACAACCGATATGATTTAAATTGTTATTTTTTTCTTTCTCTTTGTTTTCCTCAAGCCCACATAGCTGAATTTCAGTAAGATAAATGAAAAAATATATGATGCAACTCCACTGTACTGAGCCAAAGAATACAGTGGAGGAGGAAAGAGATTGGAAGTGAAGCTTAGGAATTAAAAAGCAAGTTATTCTGATCTCCCCTCTTTTAAATACAAATTGAAAAAACAACATAGTGGACTTTATCTTACAAAAGTAAGACTACAAATGTAGACCACTTTAAGCTTCCTCATTTTTCTTTTTTCCTGTGTGTTCCAGAAGCAGCCAGATTATCGTAAAGGCTAATAACATGACTCTTTTACGTAAATGCTGCTGCTTATCAGTAAAATATTTACATAAAGTACTTGACATCTCTCTAATATTTAACAGCCTGAGTTAAGAAAGAAAAAAAGAAAGACTCAAAATAGGTAGCAAAGCTAAGCAATTGGGTTGGATTGGCTAATAAAATAGGAGACCCTGACTTTGGGATACTAGTAAACTGCACTGGGCTGACAACTTCATAAAGAATGCTTGTAGAACTTTCTGTTACAGTGTAAGATGATCCTTAATTACTTGTAAATTTAAATAAATAAATGTGATAATTAGTTAATTATCATAAATTTCATGACCCAGAGAAAAGAGGGAGAAAAAAACCTTAGGAACCAACATTTTTCATAAGTAGAAAACTCCTAGTGTGGAAATTACCTTCACCAATGCAGATCAGCAATTCACTAGTAACTTAAAGTTTTACAAAGTTGTCTGAGGCAATGAGAGGTTAAGCATCTTGCTGATGGGAACACAATTAACTGTCAGAGGCAGAACTGGAACCCAAATCTTCCTGAGTCCAAGGATGCTCCTCTATCTTCTATGCCACATTACCTCTTATCATAGCAGTCATAGTTTCAATATAATTCATTTATATAAGTATCTACTATATGCAAAAGGTAGTGATAGAAATAAAGACTAACATGGTCACTGACTTCAAGAAGTTTATGATCTATTGAACCTTGATCCAAATAGCAAGATGAAATGTATAGGAGAGCTACTCAAGCATAATGACCCACTGAGCTCCATATGATAATTTTCAGACATTTGAAAGTTGAAAGCAAAATCAGACCATGTGGGTAGGGGTGGAAGGATAGGGGGTTAAAATAGTTATCTGAAAATATTGATTCTGAGCTCTCAATTTACTTCATTCTAAAACACCACAAATTCCTTGGGTAAGAGACTAGTAATGAGACAGTTAACTATCCAAAATGGCAAAGAGAGAAAAAAAGAACTAAGGATACAATCTTAGTGGGTTCAGCAATATTTAGACAAACTTCAGCATACATTTCTAAATTGTTTTCTTCCATTCACTTACAAATCTAGCTTCCTCCTATAAGCTACTGCTAAAATCACTACTGTCAAACTTACTAATATCCACAGGATTCCAAGATTGGTAGAGCAAAATATAGATTGATATCAGGATACATTATTATGTGTAGTATAGGAGGCCATGTGAGAATAAGATGGCACACTAAACATTTTCTTCAAATCTCACAACTTCTCAAACCTCTCCAAAACAGAAATTATGCACCAAAAATAAAGCTACTTCAGATGTTTCCATGGTGTAAGACATCAAGAATCCTAAAGAAGTTTAAGAAAAAACTCAAAACCCAGGAACTGACACTCCCAGGCAGACAGTAGGAGGGGAAAAGAATGGAGTACAGTAGAGTGGAAATAGCACTGGCTTTGTAGTCATACAACCCATGTTCAAATCCCACTTCTAAAGTTCACAATCTGTGTGACTAGAGAAGTGACAACCTCTGTGGGTCTTAGTTTCCTCACATGTAAAATAAGCCGGTTGAACTAGATAACCCTTGAGGATCTTACCGGTTCTAGATCTATGATCCTAGGAATGCAAAAAAATAATAGCAATATCAACACTTAAATATTACACATGTGGACATTTAACCTGTGGCATTTTACCATTTACCTTGAAGTTCTTCCATATGTGAGGGAGTTGCTTGAGTCTTGGGTTGAATATAAGATAATTTAAATCTGGGCACAATAAAGGGTACTTCTTTTCCATCAGATGGAATTTTGGAAAGGAGATATTCCTCAGTCCAGCCAACCTGACGTTTAACAGACACTGAAGACACTGGAGGTAGACATGTAACATTTTGTCCTTCTGGGGTGGCTGCTTTCACATCTTTTTCTGGGGAAGCTGTATGCAAATAATAATGATGATAATAAAAAGAAAACATATGAAATATACATGTATTTACATAATAATTAATAATAATAGAACATTATGTAGAAGGTATAAGGCATACCAGATAGAGTGCTAAGTTTAGAGATGGGAAAACCTGGGTTCAAATTTCACCTCTGATACAAGCTATGGGACCCCAGGTGAGGCATTTAACCTGTCTGTTGTACCAGCTTCATACAACTTCCTAAATACATACTAAATACTAAATCTATAGGAAGTAGAGAAATTCCCCCATGTTGAATCGTAGATCTTCCACGTATTACCAAAATCCAAAAAGTTCAATACAGAAATAATCTACCTTTCCTCCAGCTCCCACTATCCCTCACTACTTTTCCTTTGTTTAGTTTTTTTTACATTCCTTTTTGCCAATCTGCTCATCCTCACTAGAAGACCTATGGGTATTGCTATCATACATTTTAGATTTTCCCTCAAATAACCCCAACTTAAAATATTCCATTCCATTTATAAATAGAAGAGGATGGATCTATGTCAGATCATGTATCCCAATTCCTGGTTCAGGAAAAATGATCACCTTAACCATGATAAGGTAACCTTATCTATCCTTAAAAGAACTGGAAGAGAAATTTTATAATTGAAGGAATTCCCTTTTTAAGTCTCATATCTGCTATAAATTTCCTCCTTTATTGATTCTTGGAGGGATAAAAATTTGCCTCTCTTTGTGTCAATTACATACTATTGTAGGGCAATCTGCAACATCTAGCTATACATCCTAATTTTCTTTTCCCACTAATCCTATAATAAAGTCTGCCTGAGAAGCAAAATTATGAATTTTAAAGCTTCCACTTTAGGGGCTGCAAGTTTAATGAATCAAAACTATTTATGTGGCAGTCAAAATAAGATAATACAATCATAGACTACAACAAAAGAGGCATATTCACCAGGACTAGAAAGGTAATAGTCACCTTGTCCTCTGACCTGCACTGAATTCAATTCTATTGATAGAAAGAAGATAATCCAGTAGAGAGCAAGGAGAATGGTAAAAGGCCCCAAAATCAGAACCTATGAAGGGTACTTGAAGGAATTGGGGATGTTTAACCCAGAAAAGAAATGATAGTTTTCTCCAAATATTTAAGGGATTGCTATACGGAAGAAGAATCATACTACAAAAAGTACTTAAGTGCTTATTGACTGACTTATTGTTACACATTAGATTTGTTATGCATATGTACAACTAAGATCTAGGAACAGTGGATGGAAGTTGAAAAGAGGTAGCTTTGACTCTCATTTAATTAAAAAAAAAAACTTCTTAAAATTAGAGCTATACAAAAGTAGAATGGGCAGCCCCAAGATGTAGCAGGATGCTTTTCAGTGGAGATCTTCAAGCAAAGTGGGGATGACCATTTGTTAGATGTTTTAAAGCAGCTAAGGTGGTATGGTGGGTAGAATGATGATCTTGGAGTCCTAAGTTCAAATCCTGCCTCAGACATTATCAGTGTAACCTTAGGCAAGTCATTTAACCTTTGTTTGCCTCCGTTTCTTCATCTATGAAATAAGGATAATAATAGCACCTACCTCCCAGGGTTGTTATTAGGAATTGGCAAATCTTAGAACACTACAAAAATGGTACTATTATTAATATGTTCTATAGCTACAGGTTCAATTAGATAGCCTCTCAGGTCCCTTCAAGGTCTAAAATTCACTGAGTAGGAAATGAAAAGGAAGAGGCAACTGTGAATTCATCCACTCTTTTGGAGAAGTTTGTGAGTCAAGAAAATCCTAATATTCAATAGCCCCTTTAAAAAAAAAAGTCTTCCCTTATTTAGAACCATTAGCAACATGTATTTCCTAAAATAACTTTAGATGATTTTACAAGAGTTCCACCAACATCTGTTTTGCTTTTTTGAGTAAAGGATCAATATTCCAAATCACTAATAATAAGAGAAATGCAGATTAAAACCACACCCACATTTCACTTCACACCCAGAAAATAAGCACTGAGTAAAAATAACAATGGCAACAGGCAAAGTTGGAGGGACTATATGGAAGGTTAGACACACTAATGCATTGTTGATGGGGCTTTGAAATGATACAAAAATTTTGAAAAACAATTTGGAAATATACATATATTCAAAGTGGCCAAAAATGTCCATACCCTGAATAAGAAATGATGTGTGTATGAAAAGTGTGTGATGAATACAAAAAGCACTGAAACATCTATATGAACAGATACAGACAGAAGTAAGCAGAGTCAAGAAAACAATTTACACATTAACTAAACAGTACAAATGGAAAGAGCTGCATACCAAAAAAAAAAAAAAAACTAAATGTTATAACGTTATAAAGATTAAGTAGGAGCTAAATGAAGAGATATGAGAAAATATTCCAACCTTCCCTTTTGTGGATATGGGAGGTCCTCAAGTATTATAAAATGTACATGTTTGGGAACTTTTTCAGTGTATTGATCAGTTGTACTGATTTTTTTTTCTCTAAAAAACACTTTTTTAATCATAGGTGATGGTTCTCTGACAGGACGAAAGGGGAGCAATGTTCAGGATAAAGCTAATGATGAAAGAAACAGAAAATATCAAGAAAAACTTATTTTTAAAAATAAAAGTTTCCACCACTGCAAAAAGTTTCAGAATAGATTTAGATTAAAAGGAAAAAAAATACATAAAATATATAAATGCCAATTTTGTATGACTGATAATGACTAAGATTATAAATTAATTAGACATTTCTAACCTAACCACTCAAAAACATTTTCCCAGAGGGAAAAATATTTACTACATGTGGTATACTATGCATAAAGATACAGTAACTTGAAATAAATGAGAACCTAAGACTCCTTTCTTCTTGATTCCCTGCCTAAAAAGAACCCAAGGATAGGGTATGCATTTTTACAAATCAAGAATTGGGATACTTTGAGAAAGTAAATGACATTAGGTTTCTCAACCCAGCCCACAAAAGCTTTTTAAACTATAAAGACTATGTAAAGTACGCAGTATGCATTGTAGACACAATTTATGACATTGTTTCTATGGAAAAATCCTTCCACACAGTAACTAGGGACACAAGGAACAGAGCTTTTCTACTAGCCATGTTAACTGTCAAGGTGATTTCTTTGATATTCATGTCATCTCTATCCTTAAGAGTCAAGTGTTTAAAAGTCAGGACTACCTTAGTTTACCAATAATATTAGTATTTAGAATTATATACCAATTAGTGGTAGTAACAATTAATATTTAGCTTAATAATAATAATTGTAACAGTATCACAGCTATGCTTTTTCATCTCACCATAGAAACAGCCTCTGCAGCAGCTTTTTAAAAATTCTGTTGCCATAACTTTTAATATCCAATATCATAGCAATAAAAACAAGGTTCCAAATGCAAATTTATCTGTTGGCAGAAATCAAAAAGAAACCAAAATGACATTAATTAATCAATCCATCAACAAGTATTTATTAAATGACAATTATGTGCTAAAGACTATGCTGGGCAATGGGTATACAAATACAAAGTATGAAACAGTCCTGACCTGCAATGAGTTTACATTCTAATGAGGGAAGACAGAAAGTATACATAAAAATACATAAAGACTATTACTGAAAAAGCCTTATCTCTATTTTGGAAGCATGGTGAATATTTTGAGCTCAATACCTTCAAAGGAGTGTAACAGCACTCTCTCTGGGTCCCTTATGTAATTTCATAAGCTTTTCCTCCTAATAAATTATTGATAGTTTCACTTACTGCAAGTCATCAAAATGTTATCTTAATATTAAAACTGAAAACTATAATGGGAAAAACTCTTGACTTCCTCATTCTTTAAAGCTATTTGAACCTTAATCCATTCCCAGAATCCCCTTGACAGAACTATGTGGAAATGGCCCCCTTTTCCTACACAATATCATAGATCCCAGACATAAAACCTACCAGAGAGAAGGACCAATGCTTCCTTTTCTTGATCTTAAGTCAATTCTGCCCATTCTGCTAAAGAAAAATAAGTATTTGTAAAGCTCATTGACAAATAAGACACAATGACAGTTGAAGAGAAGTATAATTACTTTGTCATTTGCTAGGAGTAGACTATTTTTCAGATCAGTCACTGCCAGTTCTTTTTTCCTTCCCTCTGCTGCCTACCTTTTACTTGTTGATGTTTTCATTAACTAGTTGGTTAAAATACCTAAAACAGGTTTCCTCTAGTACAAAGAAAATTATTTCACCAATATATGGTAGCAAACCAAGCTTTTTCCTAGCAGACACAGCTGTGGTTTATCTGTTGAGTCAGACTACTACTGGGATCCTCCCTCCCAGAATAATTTATATCCTTTTCCTGTTCCTTTACCCAACAAAATATATGCCACTATCTATCCTCCAAATTATTTCTAAACTTCAAATTTTTTGCAAAGTATTAGATGATCACCAGTTCAGTCCCAGCTCTGACACATACTCATGTCATAACTCTATGTAGAGGCACACCAAGACTGTAAATGGCAGAGAAGGTACCAATCTGCACTGACAGAAGGGGTTTCATTGTGGGGTTGCCTATATGAATTAAATTACAAGTCTAGTCTCTAACTTGACAACGGAGTTAGATCTTAGGTAAGGATTAAATTCTAAAGTTATCACATAAAGTGAAAATAGCATGAAGCCAAAGCTCATTAAATTCACTGATCTCTTTCTTATCAGAAAGAACTTTCTTCTGGTGAGAGCTCAGTTTTGGCAGAAGGTGTAAGCAAAGCACAGAGGTCAACAATTCTTTTTTTTTCAAGGGAAGGAGGGTTAATATGTTTTCTTCAGTAGTTCACGTTATCCATTATAACTTAATGCCCTTTTAGTCATCACAAATACCTTCACAAATTTTAATTAGCAAGAAATGTCATACTTTATCTGAATGGAAGTTTAGAAGAGAAATTTTCCCCTACAATTCAATAACCACATTCAGGAGGATGAAGATTGTCTTCCCAACTCTAAAAACAAACATACACACCCGTCCCCTCTGTCCTGGAGGCAAGTAAGGAAACAGCAAGTTGGTTTCCTCCCCATAGCAACCAGGTGTGCCACTTCCTTGTTTAGCATTCCCTCTTTTTCCCCTCCCCGAAAAAGTCTAGAGGCTACAGAAATAAGAGAAACCCACAGAGTCCTTAGAGTTATATATAAGCAATATATGTCTGTATACCAGGGCTGAGGGAGAAAGTGAAGAAAAAGAAAAGTTAAGGGACCAAGAACACAGAAAGCCCCAAGAACTGAGTGCTCACTCAGGTAGGCTTAACCCAACAGCTGGCAAGAAAAACAGAGCAGCCACTGAGTTGATGAGTCATTGTCCAGAGACAGCCATCACTCTAAGTGAACAGAAATAGATGAATCCAAGTAAACTGAATGACACCACAATGTTGCAACATATTTTGACTTAATGAAACCTCTCTCCTCTACCTCAACGACCACCCCTCCCTGAAAAATCCTTTTGATACTGAGATTGTATGATACTGACATGATGGATTCAGAGCTTGTCTCAGTCAGGAAGCCTTGGGTCCAAGGCCTACTCCTGAAACATATCAGTTGGGTAAGTGATTTAATTTTTGTTGCCCTAGGCAACTATCTAACACTCAAGTTCTACAGAAGGTGTTAATCTGCACTGATATGACTTCCCCAGCAAGTATTCCCTTAACCAATGATATCATGGAGGGGAGCTGGGAGTGGGGATCTCAGTATACATTTGCTTTTGAAAATTAAAATTAATTTGATTTTGAACATTTTTTGAAGAATCTATTTGAAACAGAGATGAATCCCAAGTTCCTCAAAACATGGATTAACTTTTTTAAATTATGTTTTCAAGAAAATGTTAAAATTTAATTACAACAAAACCAAAGAAATCATGTTTACTTAATTCAATATTACCATATCTGGCTTTCCAGACTATTTTGATTAAAGGTACCCTTGGTATTTATTTACTGACTCCCTTATCCCCTCAATCTCAAAGGAAAACTACAGCCTTAAAACCTCAAAAAGAAGAGACCTAAGTAATTTCAAAAAAAAAACAAACTGTTCCAAAAGTTATCAAAGAGCTTTTGATTGCCAAATCCAATAGCCTTTTCTCAGTGTTCATCCTTCTTGAACTTTATGCAACATTTAACACTTTTGATTATCCCTTCTCCCTAGAACAAGAGGTTCTTAACTTGGAATCTATAAAGTTTTCTTTATAAGTTTTTATGCCTGTATTTCAATATAATTATAATCCTATTTCTTTTATGCTTTTAAAAACATTATTCTGAGAAGGAGTGCAAAGGCTTCAACAGACTGCCAAAGGAGGTCCATGACATAAGAAAAAAAGGTCAGGACCCACATGTGCAAAAATATTTACAGCAGCTCTCTTTGTGGTGGCCAAGAACTGGAAATTGAGGGGATGCCCATCAATTGGGGAATGGCTAAACAAGTAGCAGTATACGAATATAATGGAATACTATTGGGCTATAAGAAAAGATGAACAAGCAGACTTCAGAGAAGCCTGGAAAAGACTTACATGAACTGATGCTGAGTGAGGGGAGCAGAACCAGGTGAACACTGTAAAACAACCCCAAAGGACACATGGTGGAAAATGTTAGCCACATCCAGAGAAAGAACTATGGAGTTGGAATGCAGAGAAGCAGACTATTTTCTTTTTTGTTTTGTTTTATTTTGGCTTTTTTTCTTTCTCATGGTTTTTCCCATTCATTCTAATTCTTCTATGCAACATGACTAATGTGAAAATGTGTTTAATAGGAATGTATGTGTAGAGCCTATATCATATTACAAGCCACCTTGGGTAAGGAGGGGGGAGAGAAAGGAGGGGAAATTTTAAAATTATGGAAGTGAATGTTGCAAAATAAAAATAAAAATCAGGGGCGGCTGGGTGGCACAGTGAATAGAGCACAAGTCCTGGAGTCAGGAGGACCTGAGTTCAAATCCTGTCTCGGACACTTAATACTTACTAACCATGTGACCTTGGGCAAGTCATTTAATCACAATTGCCCTGCCTTCCCCCCTCCAAAATGCAAAAAATAAAAATAAATTTAAAAAACAAAAAAAAAAGGTTAAGAAACTATCTATATGATCTCTTCTCCATAGGTTATTGTGACACAGCTCTTTCAAAGTTCTCCTTCTATTTGTCTGACTACTCATTGGTTGTATAAACTGGATCATTCCTGCCTCACTATGTGTGGGGTATACTCCCAGGGCTCTGTCCTTGACCTTCTTCTCTTCCCTCTCTATACTTTTATTTCGGTGAACTTGTCAAATTCCACAGTTTAGCTATCACCTCTCTCTCTCTCTGTGTCTCTCTCTCTTTCTCCCTCCCTCATTCCCTCCACATGCATACATATATGTGAGTATATATGTCTATGTATGTTTGTATATCCAGCCCATCTTTTTTCTAAACTTCACTCCCACATCACCGACTGTCTACTGGCCATCTCCAACTATTTCAAAGTCAACAAGTTGTTCTTTTTTAATCATTAGCTTTCTGCCAAAAGCCTCTCTTCTTACATGCCCTATCTCTTTTGATTCACCATCATGTTTCTATTAATCTAAGTTCAAAACCTCAACTTTTCTCTCTCCATCAATCTTCACATCCAATATTTATCAAGTCTTTTTGATTCTCCACAATGCATCTCATGAGATATGTTTGAGGTATGCATGTCCCCAGGTCATTAGCTCAGAAGGTCTGTGATAGCTCCTCCAGCTATCATTGGTTTTCTAAGATTTTCTAAGTTTTTATTACTTCCCTAAAAGCTCCACCAATTCTTCTAACCTTTCTCATGCCGTAAACTATAAACCACACAGATATTTCTTAAATGATTCTCAGTTTTAGTTTTTCTTACACTCTAAAATATCCTTAATTATCTTAAGTGGCAACATGAAAAATCTTCTCCCCAGACTCCAATTTTATTAACTTTAATTTGAAAGCAAATAGATGCAATGGCTAACTTTTTAGGGAGTAAAAAAAAAAAAGAACACACAAGAAGAAACAAAAGCAAACAAAAATTGTTCAGAATCACTGGTCTATGCATAAGAAATGGAAGCACCAATGGGCAAATTGGGTCTCAAAACAAAGAAGCAATGGCTTTACCTGAAGCATCCACACTGTTCAAACCAAAGAAAGTCACTAGGCTAACAGTATCATCGAAATGCTAACAAGGAAAAACTTCATCAACCATCTGATGTCTCAATGCCAACAAATCAAATTTATAATATGCACATATTATATACATATATTCATATTGGCTACCATTATTTCCTCTAAAGAATGTTTTTGTAACAGAACAGGCATGAGGGCATTCTATACAAAGCATGGAAATGGGAATTGCAAAGTCATGTATGGGCAACAGCAAAAACAACAACAAAAAAAACAGTTTGGTTAAAATAGAGAGTAGGTAAAGGAGAATAAAGTGCAGTACACCTGGAAACATAAGTTGGAGTCAGACAGTGGAGGGTTTTAAAAGCCTCATCAAGAAGATTATATTTTATCCTGGAGGTAATAATGAGTCACCAGAGCTTCTTGAGCAAGGGGCTCATATGGATGTTAATTTGACAGCTGTGTAGATTAACTGGTGAGAAAAGAGACAAATTGGCCGGCTATTTCAATAATCCAGACAAGAAGTGATGATGGACCTGAACATTTGAATGGAGAAAGGAAAGCAAATGTTAAGTAGGTGCACAATCAATAAAACTTTAGTTTTCTTCTGCTGACTCATGTGTTCACAAATAAAATTGCCAGAAAAATTAAGAAAACATTATTAAGTATTAAAAGCCTTGACAAAACTGAAAAGCAAGGGCTTCAAAAGGGCAAAGTCTATTTCGCTTATTAAAAAGATGCATCTGAGAATGAAATTTGGATTTCTGGACCACCCCTTATCGAGCTCTTGGTCAGGAATGGAATGCACCTAACCAGATCTAATAAAATTATATCTGCCTAAGAGTCTTGAAAATTTAATCAAAAAGACTCTAAACTTAGAGGAAGGAAGAATGAACAAATTGCCAAAGTATGCCCAACAAATCAGATAACAAAGTGTGTACCTACAATGCAGAAAAGGAGATAGAAAGAGAGAGGCAGAGAGACAGAGAGAATGTGTGTCCAGGAAATTCCCAGAAGACAAGAAAGAAACCAGCAATAAAAACACTGACTTAAAATGTCCATATGCAAATGCATAAGGAGATATATGCAAATGTATAAGGAGATATAGATAGATATATGTATGTATATGAATAATATGGAAGGTGAATTAGAGACCCTTATTCAGTAAAGTACATTTGACTGCATAAGGATTACTGATAACATGGGATGGGATCTACAAATGGAATATAGTTACAGGAGGGCATATCTTATTCAAACAGAAAGGGCACATGTAAGGAAGAGGGTAAGAATTGTGCCATTTTATGGACACTTTGCTCATGTGAAGAAATTTGGGAAGCAGATAAAACCAGGCTTTGGTGTATGGTCGGCTCACCACATGGAGGTGTGGGAGATACCAACCACCTGTTCCTAGGAGAAAACATTTCTGTATTCTCCTACCATGAGTGGGAAAAGATTCTCTTCATTGACTGTGTAATCAGACCTGACTATATCTTCAAATATAGTTGATGGGGGCTTAAGATATTCTCTCTCATATTGGTAGTGTCCAGGAATGCAATCTTATTTACCCACAGCATTAACCCTGTTCACTAAGTTGGGTGAAGGGAAAGTCTACCTTCCCTTTTTCCTCCTTTTAGACCTATGGCCCTGAGAAACAGAACTGGAGTTTTGGTCTTATTTGTTCTTTTCGGTTCTAGGTGTAGGGATTAGAGTACTGAACCTTGGAGTCAAGATTCCAGGCCAGATGTTGCAACCAGCTCAGCAGGGAAAGCCATAAGGACTGTGAAATTGGTGGGATTAATGCTGAGAACTGAGTTGAACTATGAATTCTAATGCTCCTCCCCAGATACCAAGTGAGGAGAGGAATTATACTGCAGGTATGGAGGGAGGAAGGAAATGTTATCCTTGTTACACTCTTGTAGTAAATATTCTTTTGTAAAAAGTTAATCTATTAAGTGATTTAATAGAACTGAGGTACTTAGCCTCCTAAAATTGAAGGAATATAATTGGTTGAATCTTGAGCCAGTGGCAGAAACTAAGTTTTCTTAGTTTCTGCCAAACACCTAAGGGTACTAGAAAACCCCAGGGGGAAGATAAATGTAACATACCTGAACTTCTGGAAACAGGGGCCAACATCACTGTTACACATGGTATAGAGCAGTGTTGTCACAGTGGTGTCAAACTCAGATAGAAATGGGGTTACTAAATCCTATATAATGATGCCTGCAAGTCGTATCAGCTTAGAAAACCACATACTAATATTTTCTATGTTCTATTGTATTTTTATTTTGTTAAATACTTCCTAATTATATTTTAACCTGACTCCACAGAGGTTTTGTGTTTCACACTTCTGGTATAGAATACTGGAGTAAAGATGAAAAGGGAAGAAACAAAAACAATATCATAGCTGGACAATATTAAAGACCACCTGGAGAAAAAGAGGAAAAAGATGATGAGTTCGAGAAGCAGATCACAAACCTGGCACAAAGAAATTACATAATGATTGCAGATTTTAATTATCTACAAATCTGCTGCTTTTACTTCTACTAAAAGTATTTTATTATTGTTCAGTTTTGTTCAACTCATCATGACCCCATTTGAGGATTTTCTTGGCAATGATACTGATCTGCCATTTCCTTCTCCAGCTTATTTTACAAATGCAGAAACTGAGGCAAACGGGGTTAAATGACTTGCCCAGGGTCACACAGCTAGGAAATGTCTTAAGCCAGATTTGAACTCAGGAAGATGAGTCTTCCTGACTCCACTTGCATACCTAGCTGCCCCTTTTATCCATGTATTTTCGTTTTTTTCTGTGCTATTCAACTTCTTTGAAATTCTGATGCTTTATCAAAGTTTTAGTCTTTTCTGAACAGTTGATTTTCATAACCTTGCATTTCCTAATTCCAACTGTCTAAAAATGGAATGGACTGTCTTGGAAAGTACAAAAGTCACTATCACTGGACGGTCTTAAAGCAAAGACTGGGTAAGAGATACAGTAGAATCAGATATGTTTCAAGTTTAGATTGTACCAAATGACTTGAGTATCCCCTGCCTCTCAGATTCCCTACTTTTGTCATTTCAATACTGTATAGAACTTGAAGTATAAGTTAATATTTTTTCTCTTCTCTTCTCACCATTTTATGCTTAATTGTCTGGGGATAGTGAGAGAGATACACAATACAGATAATCTGTGACTGGCAGCAATTGAATCTAGTTCACCCTTACTTGAGACCTCTCTATCTACTTAAACCAGGAGCTCTCATGACTCTTCTGATGCATTTATGCTAATTTATGCTATGTTTTTCTATGTTCTTATCACCCCTAAAAGACTCCACTATCTTGTAGCCCCACCACAAGCATGGACAGGAAGTGTGTTACAGATGGGGC
>NW_027186492.1:22769387-22795214 GCF_028583685.1 Petaurus breviceps papuanus
GGGGGGGGGGGGGGGGGGGGGGGGGGGGGGGGGGGGGGGGGCTAAAGCAGTGAATGCTATATTCTGTACCAAAGTCATCTTCATACTTTGGACTGTAGAAACAGAGTACGCTTTTCTGCATCTTTCAAAATACATAATGATCTCGTTATAATCTCTCTTATTTACATTAACAAATTCTCATGCAAAGCAGTGTATATAAAAGGAAAAATAGCTAAAGAAAAAATCTTCAGTGTTAAATAACAGCTGATTTTCAAGCTTGTTACTAATCTCTCCCTATTCCAGATGAAACCTGCAAAACATCTGTATTTGTACTAGAAATTTTTACAAATAATGAAAACAACTTATCTGTCCACAAAAAAAAAGAAAAATGCATAAGGAAAATATCTCATCTGAGAGGTGACCCATACCCATGAACTGCCTGGGAATTTGTCCATAATTACTTATATTGTACATGTTACTTAATATTTCAGAACACATCATTTTCTGTCTTCAAGGCATCTGCCTAGGATCAAGGACAGTCAATATACTCTGTTTATAGATCAAGTATTCTGTACACAACACTTAATAAATGGTTTTTGAAGATTCAGTTTGTTAAAGTGCCCAATGAGTAGTAAGTCTTCCTTTAATCAAGAGTATTAGCTATTCCCTTTGTGAAAATTTCATATATGTGAGACAGGAAAGTTTGAAAGGCTTTTCACATTACAGAGTTTTGTGGAAGAAAGCTTACCTAGCTTGGTTTAACCAGGTAATGACAAATCTTAAAAGTTTTCAGACAAATAAAAAATACACCACATAGACAGTTTTTCTCCTCTCACTAGACAATCACTCCAAAAACATTTATTAAATCTTTACTGTGTCCACCCCTGTGCTAAATGCAGATCAAATGAGATAATATTTACAAAGCACTTAGCGTGGTGTGTGGAATGTAGTAGATGCTGTATAAATGAATGCTTCTTCCCATACTCTTCCCACTAAGTGCTGAGGAGACAAAGGAAAGGCAGAAATAAGCTCTATGATAACACAGCTTACATTAGGTAGGTACAAGTTATATAAAGAGTAGGTGGAAAGCAATCTAAGAGGAGAAACTATTAGCATCAGTAGAGATCTGGAAAGAAAGGCTTCTTGAAAAAGGTGGGATCTGAGCTAAATCTTGAAGAAAGACAAACTAAGAGATAGAGGTGAAGGGCAGAACATTTTAGGTATAGGGGAATAGCAATCGCAAAAGCCTGGATGGGAAGTGTTGGAAGAATTCCAAGAAGGTCAGTATTGCTGGATCATAGAATGTATAAGGGCAAGGCAAAAGTATAAGACTGGAAAGGTAGGAAGAGGGAATGTTATGAAGAGCTTTAAATACCAAACAGAAGAGTTAATTTTGAGCCTGGAAGTAATAGCAAGCCATTGGAACTCACTGAGCAAGGAGGTAACATAGTCAGAGAGGCTGGTAACTTGCACAGCCCTCCCTCACTTTAATTCATTTCACTTGCAAGTCAAGTCATCAACTTCCTGATATCATGGTCTTTAACAACAAAGGACAAACCACAACCACCCCCATCTAGTTTTCATCACTGAATAGGTCTTGCCTCAGTCAAACTGAGACCTGGGATAGACCTTAGTTTAAAAAGGGTAAGGTCCCCCACTGCATCTGGAGTCATCTCTAGTCCTCCTGATCTGTACCTCGCCACTGGGCCCAGAGGTCTCAGGAGAAAAAAGTAAGGCTGGTGATTTGCACAGCATTCTCTCACTTAAATCTAATTCACTTGCAAGTCACAGAATCACCTTCGTGATGGCACAGTCCTCTTTGAGAACAAAGCACAGACAACAACACCATCAGAACTATGCATTAAGACAGTCACTTTGGTGGACAACAAATAGGAGTGGAGAAAAACTTGAAACAAGGAGGACAGTTAGAGGTCCACGGCAAACAGACCAGTCAGAATGAGAGGTAATGGGGGTCTGAACAAGGGTTATTATGGGTGTGAAAGAGAGAAAGGGACCTATACCAGAGATGTTACAAAGGGTGAAACAAAAAGACCTGACAACAGATCCGAGATTCATGGTGAATTACAGCCAGGTGGCAGAAAGAACTATCACCTGGAGGTCCTCTACCCACCTTTCCTTTCTTCCTCCCCAAGCCTAGGCTGTTCCTTAATCCAACCAGTGTGGCAAGGCAGGAAGAATGTTGACCAGTACGGATGCCGCAATGCCTTGTCCTCTCCCTTGCCTGCTCACAAGGTTTGAAGGTGTTACAAATATTTCTTCTGATGAGATGGGAGACCACCACACCTTACCATCTTCCCTGGCATTTCAACCTAAGAACTACTCAGCCTTCCTATCTAGCCTGCCTCTATGTCCTGTGGTCCCTTGGCACTGCCATCCTAACTATTCAAATAATCTAAGGGTGTCTGGGTCTTGCCATCTACCCAGTAGGACTTCTGTGACTTTCCATATCTCTTACAGCTAAACTTTCTTTTACATGTGGTCTCCCCCAATTAGAGTGTGAGCTCATTCTCTACCTGGCCCCCTAGGTGACTTTCTGGACTTCAAAGTCATGGCTATACTGCTGTCTCATTCTGAAATCCCTTCAGTGCTTGGCCTTGCCCTGGAACATCCTACTAAGTTTGCTGCTTGATCATCCCGATATATGTCTCCCAAAGCCCACTACTACTCCTTTGACCATTTTTTTAGTTTCTCCTGGAGTCTCCATTTAGTGAAAGTGCCCAGGACCCCTCTCTCTCTCTGTCTCTCTCTCTCTCTTTCTCTCTCTCTCTCTGTCTCTCTCTCTCTCTCTCTCTGTCTCTCTCTCTCTTCATTCATTCATTTATGAAACTGAGGCTATAAGACTAGGTAACTGAGAGAAGGGTAGCACCCTCATCAGGGGAAGTTCAGAAAAGGTAAGGGTTTGGAAGGATGGGGGAGCAGATAATGGTTTGTTTTGGATATATTGAGATGCTCAAGGGACAACAAATCCAAGATATCTAAAAGGCAAATTGTGATAAAATGTAGCTCAGGACAGAGGCTAGATTTGGATATATAAATCTAAGAATCATCTGAAAATTAACCCCATAGAAATTTATGGGATCACCAAGTGAAACAGTATAGTAAAAAGAGAAAAGGGCTCTGGACAGAACCTTGGGGGACAAACACAGTGGGTAAAAAACCTTTCCTTGGATGAAGAACCATCAAAAGAGACTGAAGAATGGAATGATCAGAGATGCAGGAGGAGAACCAGGATAAAGCACTGTCATGAAAACCTAGAGAAGAGAGAGTATTCAGGAAGAGGAGGTAATCAACAGTCTCAAATGTCTTAAAGAGATCAAGAATGATTGATGAGATTAATGAAAGATCATTAGATTTGGCAATTAAGTGATCAGTTTTAGTTTAAGATTATAAGATAGTAATTATCAAAACTATCTGGTAATGGCTAAGAAATAGAAAGGTAGATCAGTAGAACAAAGTAGACATACAATGTACAGCAATTAACTATAGTGACCTTGTATTAACAAGTGCAAAAGCTTAAGTTTTGGGGATAAGAATTCATTATTTGGTAAAAAAAAAAAAATGTTGGGAAAACTAGATAGTATGGAAGAAACTGGACATAGACCACTATCTTACACCATTTACCAAGATAAGGTCAAAATGTATATATGACCTAGATATAAAGAGAGATTACAAGAAAATCTGAATAAGGAGCATATTACTTATCAGACTTACGGATAAGTGAACAATTTATGAATAAACAAGAGATAAAGAACATAGTGAGATGTCAAATGGATAATTTTGATTACATTAAATTTAAAAGGTTTGTACAAATAAAGCCAATGTAGCCAAGATAAGAAGGAAAGCAGATAA
Organism: Petaurus breviceps papuanus; assembly: GCF_028583685.1. NCBI lineage: Eukaryota > Metazoa > Chordata > Mammalia > Diprotodontia > Petauridae > Petaurus > Petaurus breviceps. Next base: position 22,773,237 of record NW_027186492.1, read on the forward strand.
TTGGGTGGGAAGGGTGTAAGGGCAAGCAAAATGGGATTTTTTGCTATTTTTCTGGATTTAGTTTTAGATAATCAAGTGAGCCTTGCCTTTGATTGGAAACTATATACTGTATTGCCCTTAATAGGCCTAAGGGAGTTTGAAGATCTTCCCTGCCTTTAATAGGCCTAAGGGAATTTGAAGATCTCCCCTGCCCTTTAATAGGTCCAATGTAATCACATAGGAGCCCACAGTGGGGAGAGCTTGCAAAAGGGGTAGAACAGGAAGGAGCAGATAAGAGCATGAGCAGAGCTGGGAGCAGGCAGAACTGAGAGAGAGAATGTGATGTTGGCACTCTGTCTGCTGTTCCGTATTGATTTCTCAGATAGAAGCCCTGCCTATTGGTCTGTATTGATTTCTCAAATAGAAGCCCTGTCTGTTGGTCTGTGTTGATTTCTCAGACAGAAAATGAATTGAGATGATAGCACTGGTAATGTGTGTAAATACTGTTGTAGCCCTGTTAAGCTTTGTTTTCCTAGAAACAGAAACTGTAGATGAGCTTGGAGTGGAGCAGTCCCTGTGAGATGAGATATGGAATGGGAGCAGAGAGCTGCCGAAGTATGAATCCAGGCAAGAGTTGGGAGGATCAGTTCTTGGAAGAGGAGCTTGTGGTTTGGAATTCAGACTCCAGTCAAGATGAAAGAGGACTTTACTTTGGACACTCTGTATTGACTGATGAGATTTATAACTTACTGTGACCTGGGGGTAGATGGTGTTTGTACTTTCTGCTACCCCTTAAGGATGACTGACTTAAGGATGATTGGAAGCCTTCTTCTCATCCAGATGAAAGAGGACTTTACTTGGATACTCTGTATTGAGTGATGAGATTTGTAACTTACTATGACTTAGGGGTGAATGGTGTTGTATTTTCTGCTACCCCTTAAAGATTACTATAAGATATACTGAATGATATGTTTTGTTGAACACTGTGTCCACCTTAGTAATAAGTTACGTTGTATTGTTGTGAATGTTATGCTTTAGTTTCTTGAATGTTGCTAAATAACTCTACTTATTGCTGAATAAGTAGAGTTCATTATACTACGTGATTAGACCCTTAAAGTTATTCATAGAAGCAGTCCTCAGGAGAGCTGCTTGTGATTGGTTTTATAGGGGGGAGGGAATTTATAAACAGTTCCTCAGATAAAGATCTCATAATATTTAAAGAATGTTGTAAAATCTATAATAATGAGTCATTTTCCAATTGATAACTGGTCAAAGAATATGAATGGGCAGTTTCTGGATAAAGAAATCAAAACCATTGATAGTAATATGAAAAAATGCTCTCAATTATTATTGACTAGAGAAATGCAAATTAAAACAACCTTGAGATATTATTTAACACCTATCAGATTGGTTAAAATGAAGGGGAAAGCAACAAATGATGGAGGAGATGTGGAAAAATTGGAACATATTCACTGTTGATGGAACTATGAACTGATCCAACCATTTTGGAGGGTAATCTGAAATAATGCCCAAAGAGTCATTAAACGGCTTATACCTTTTGACCTAGTAATGCCACTACTACTAGGTCTATTTCCAAAGATAATTAGGGCAAAAGGAAAAGAACCTATACCTTCTAAAATACTGACAGCAACTCTGTGGTGTCAAAGAACTGGAAGGAGATATTGGGAAAGGCATCTGAATTAGGTGATGGGAACATGAAGGGAGAAGAGGGTGCTCTTAGCAAATAGCCCATATTTTTTCAGTCAAGTATGAGGCAAGATGTTCATCCGAAAGAGTTTGAAGAGAAGGTGCTGTAAAAAGGCTTGAAGAAATAGAAAAGTTTGGAACAGACCCTGTGAAGAGTAGAATAGGGAGTCTATTTATGAGGAACAGAATCCAAAAGGTTTGCCTTGCTGCAGTGAGAGCCCAGTTGGGAGTAGATAACACAAATGAGCCAATCAGCGTCATTTCATGATTTCCTTTAAGTCCATCCAACTGTAGGTGAATGGGGCAAAGAAGCAAGACAATGACAGCAATCTAAGGGTTGATGTTTGGAACCATCTTATAATTGCTCTACTACAAGTTTCCTAACTTTCAAAATTTGGTTAAAATAACTAAAACTAATCACATTTTTCTTCAAGAATATCATAAGGATTTTCTCCTAAATCACAGACATTAATAATGATTTTCTCACCTTAAGCTAGCCTACCATCTAATTTTAAATTTTTCATTCTCTTTCATTACTGGTTCGATTGAATTTTTACAAACATAAAATAATCAAATTGTGCTGGGCACTGGATAAAACAAGTTGAAAATCATTTTAAAGAAGAATCTCCATATACCATGACAAATATAAAGAGCTATGTTAATCGACACCTAATCATAATTGATTAAAGTAAAAAAACAAGTATAAAGGAACAAGAAATGTCTCTTTTTCAGTTCTACTAAGAAAGCATTTACTAGCACAAAAACAGAATCACTCAAAAGGTATCTTGTTATTAATGGATTTACAAGCCCTTGTATACTACTCTATCTGTTTTTAGACACTAAATACTAGAAAGTAGAATTTCATAATACAAGGGAACAATTCACAATGAAAATCTTAAATTACTACTGTGGTATCTGTCCAAGATAAATTGCATTAGATCCCAGAGTCTATTTTTTTTAGATACTGAAGATATTTAATTCTGAACTTAAAAGGATTAAAAATATCTATGAGGATAGATATTGAGCAGAAAATGAGTCTCAATACAGTAGACATGTTTAATAATAGCTGAAAAAACATATTTTTGATGTAAGGATTGATGGACTTCTATATTAAATTGTATGCTTAACATATATATATAAAAGATAACTGACTCAAGGAAAAAGCAATCTTTAATTTTCGGTTCTCTTAGTTAACAAGGCCTATAAAACCATCAAAATAAGATCAGACTTGAATACACTCAAACTGCTTTATATCAAACAATATAAAAAAATCCTTTTACATCTGAAACAAGTTTTTGATTAGAGAATTTGAATTCTCCTGGTTACCCTGATCAAATGGAAGCAATTGTTACCTTTCTAGATGCTCTCAATTTTATGAATTGGTTTCTTAAACCAGTACAAAACGGCCATTGGTTTTCATATCTTCTTCAAAAACAGTAATGTTTTTGTCTATCCTTTATTTTTGACATTATTTGATGAATAACATACTTTTCTCTTTAATGAACGGTAACAATAAGTTAACAGATTGTTGTTTTTTGGCTCAGTTTATAGAAAATGATATTTTTGGATGTTGTAGCTACAACAAAGTACAAAATGCACAAAAAAAATGGGGGGGGGAGTAGTAAAATTGTCCTTTTAAAGATTCGTTACTTATACAATATAAAAATTACAGTTTGGGATTATGGTACTTTGACACTTTTTAAAAAGCATAATCATGTGTCTGAATAAAACAAACAGGAACACTTCAAAGATGCTAAAAATGTTTCTGAAGAATGTAAATGAAGAACTGCAGGGAGGAAGGGGAAGGAGACATAACAATGGACCACCTGATTAATTTACTGATTGGAAGGATATCCAATTTCAATAATATACTTTTGATAAACACCAGGTATCATAATTTTTTAAGTTTCATTAAAGAAAATATCATACAAGAGTAACATAAAAGTTGCAATAGTAATCAAAGATTATTCCATCAACTACACATACAGCATAAGAAATTGTATATATTCTCTTCTGGGACTAAGAGTAAATTATGCCTTAATTAAATAAAGCAGCAATTTAAATTAGAATACCAAAAAAATAAATTTGGCAGGGTGGCCAGGTAGCACAGCGAGTAAGAGCACCTGCTCCAGTGTCAGGATGACCTGGGGATCGAATCCGGGCTCCAACACTTAGCACCCACGCAGAAACACCTGGCCGTGTAACCTTGAGCAAGTTACTTAACCCCGATTGCTTAAAAAAAAATAAAATAAAATAAATAAATTTGGACTGAATAGAGACTTTGGAGGGAAAGAGACATACTAATAATGTACTTAATCATACAATCACTCTATACTGAGTGGAACTTAACTATAGACTAGTAATACATAATAATTATAACTATAGACCAGTAATCATAATAACCTCTATCCACATATCAAATTTTATAGATGTCCTTTTATTTAAAAAAAAACTTGTCCAATTTATCATAGACTGAGCAAGAAATCATATTCAAGGTATCTCTTGCTACCCCTAAATGATGCCAAATTGAGTCAAATGCAGTTAATAGTTTCAAATTTACTATGGAATAAACTAAGCTCAAAATACTACTGAGTAAATTGCACAGTTCTAAGAAAACTTCTGGATTCTGTTTACAAAAACTCCTAGTGAGATAAAAAGTTCTTTATTTTCAAATTTAGTTGTAGATTATAAACAAAAACACCATATAACGATCCTGTATATACTTCTATAGAAGTCACTGATGTACAATTATAGTAGTAGGTTGTTAACTGATAGGGTTTCCCCTTTTCCAAGGAACACAATGAAACACTTGAGTGTCCAATTATAGGATGAACTAGGGAGAAGTGACTAAGAAGCCATTATCTAATACAATGGTTCCATGTATGTGTTGTGTGTTTTATTCCCTACAAACCCTTTTCAACAATAATAACCAAAAAAAAGTGCTGTGAACCTCCAGAGTAATTTAATACACTACTCATAATATTCTTTACAAGTATTTACTGCTTAAGATGCCATTAAAGAATTTTTAGCCTGATTCCCTAGGACCATCATTGAACCACTAAATGGGAACCACTATAATAATACCTTTTGTTTTAGGAGTTCAATTTGGTTTTGTTTCAAATACTTGAGCAGTCAGCAATGGTAGGTGGTGTTTCTGTTTTAGAAGATTTATTTATGTGCTGAAGATTTTACCATACACTTGTTTACATGGGGGGGGGGGGGGGGGACTGCCAAATTAATGGAGTTTAATAATGGCTCAGAAATAATTGTATTAAGTTCTTGTTAAGAGATGAAGAAACTGAATACTTGAGATTTAGCATCATCAACTCAGCAAGTATTAGTTCCAGCAATTCTCCTTAATACAACTCATTCTATATAACAAGAACATACATATTCGGGAGATCAAATTATACTAAGGGGCGTCAGATACTCTAGATTCAAACCCTGCCTACCCACTTATTTCCTATGTGGCTTTAGGGCAAGTTCCTTCTTCCTCTCTGGTCCTCAGTTTCCTCCGTCATAAGAGGATCTCGAAGGTCCCTCTCAACGCTAAATCTCCTGACCAAAGAAAGCAAGATAGGACGGTCTTGGATTGACAGCTAAACTCCCAGAAATTAAAACTCCACGGAAAAATTCACCTGTCCAGGTGGCTGAGAAGGGCGGAGAAAAGGACCAAGAGCCAGCCCCCCACCCCCGTCCTAGAGTCCTCCACAAGCTGGGAAGGGGTGTGTGTGGAGAGTTAAAAGCCCAGGGATTTAGGCGCAAACCAGAAGCTTGGGGGGGAGGGAGGGAGCTGCAAAGGGGGAGGAGGCCTCTCCTGTTTCCCTCACCTCCTCCAAAGAATAATGCACCTGAATTGCAGACGCACCCAGCTCGGGTCTAGACCTCCTTGGACAAAGTCTTCGCCGCTCTCAGAGATGTCTTCTCCCCCTCCTGCTTCACCTGCACCAGTCCTCACACCTGGCCTGGAGCGTCTCAGCGGACCTCGGTTAGTTTACCTTCTTCGCAGCCTCAGGCCAGAACGACGATGCCTCTACCTCCGCAGTCTGAACTATCTAGTTCTCTACACCTACTTTCGCCGGGAGCCCAAAGCTCCAGGAACCCGCCCTAAGGCTCCTCCCCGCCCCACCCCTAGGGAGGTGTGGCCAGGAGTAAGTGAGGAACAACTCAATAGCCGACCTGAAGTTGCGCCTGCGCTTTTTGTGCCCCTAACGCCGTTCCCCCCCCCCCCCCCTACCTCGCTTCTCCTGAGAGGAGGGAGCGTGGGAGGCTGGGAGGCTGCAGAGAGCTAGAGGCTTTTTTTAGGCTCTAGTAGACTAGATGCTAAAAGAAGGTAAAGGTCACAGAAGCTGGGAGCGGTGGGAATAAGGGTAGGGGGTCTTTCCAGCTGGAGAACGTTTTCTGTCAAATGTATTATGCAAAGAGGTCTTTATCGCTGCGTTCCTAACTGGTAGAGGTCCGGAGAGGATCTATTAGGTCTTTACAATTTAGAACCAATCCTCCGGCTTCCGACTCCGATCCCCAAATCCATATACAACGCTCCTCTCATCATAGAATTTGAAAGTCGATGAAACTTTACCAATCATAAGACAAAACTCCTTCCTTTAAAGATGTGGACACTGAGGTTAAGAAAGAGGCTGTAACTTGAACAAAATCATAGAAGTATCAGAACAGCGATCTGAACCATGATTTTAAAGGCTCCAAATCCAAGATTTTCTCCGTTATGCCATAATTACCATTCTGTATCACTCTCGCCTAAATTGGCAGGAACTGATGTCTTTTTTGAAGACTAAAAAGGATAAACTGGTGTGTTCAAAGTGAAATATGACTAGGTAGGATCGTCTCAGCTACTTGTCTCAGTCTCCTCTAATCCAAATTCTACCCACTTTATAATCCTTAATTCTACCTTTTTAACAAATCTCTACCTCAGATAAACAATCTCTGTCCTGCAAACTTCTAAAACCCTTTGGAATCGCTCACTTGGCATTTAGCATATGTTAGTTACCTCGTTAAGGTCTTCGGGTTGTTATTTTAAGCATTTAACTTTTTACAACTTTATATCTATATTGTAAATATCTGGAAAGCAGAGACTGAATGTTCTCCTTTGTAGCTTGCCTAACCCCAACAGTAGCATAAGGTTTCACACACATTGTGTTAAGTAAATATTTGATGAATTAATTTCTAGAACTATTTCCTGACTCTCTGACAAATCCCAACTTCTGAGGTGCTAAACTGTTGACTTGAAGTGATTAACTTGTGGTTTGGAAGGAAACAATCTCAGCAACTCCCCTGCCTGCATTTCCACTCCATTATGTCTTCTTCCCCTCCTTCCTACATGTACTTTCCCATTTCTCCTTTACACCTTCCCTGCCTGTCTGTCTCTCCTGTCTGTATCCTTCCTGTCTGGAAAGAAACAAATAAGATGTCACTACAGCTAGCTGTTATGTTATACTTCTTTCTTATGTAGTCTAGGTGGGAGATGGTATGGTAAAAAGAGGCAGATGATATGGATAAGACTGGAGATGTGAAGCCTAATAATCTTCAAGCAAAGGCTGGATGACAAGTATGTTGCAGAGCAGTGCTATACAACCTTCTGCCCACCAAAGGATTTTGGGAGGCCAAGGAAAAATGAAGATGTCCTTCATCCCAAAATCCTTTGGTGGGCCACAGGTTGTGCAGGCCTGTTGCAGACAGATTGTTGGCCAGGTGAAGACTGGTCTATGTGGGCCCCATTCCGACTCTGATTCTATGATTTGATTGCCTTTTGTTTTTACATTATCCTGATTTCCCTTTTATTTCTTCCTGTACCCTCCTGGAAAACTATCCCTTATAATGGACATTATTAAGAAAATGAGAGAAAAAAATAGAGCAAAACCAATCAGTCCATCAAAAAAAATTTGACATTATATGAAATGTTCCAGAACTATAGTTTGTCTTCTCAAATGTCTCTCCTTTGAGACTAAGCTTGTTTTTTCAAAATTTCACAAAACTCAATTTCAATTGTTTTACGTTATTGTCTTTTCCATTTACAATGCTATAGTCATTGTGTATATTGTTTTCCTGGCTCTGTTTGCTTTACTTTGAATTAGTTCCTCAATTTTTAGATACTTCTCTGTATTCATCATTTTCCTTGTTTCTTACTGTACAGTAATAGGCCATTATATTCATATACCACAACATGTTTAGCCACTGCCCAATCAAAATGCATCTACTTTGTTTTTAATTCTTTAGTATGCTAAATGCTGCTATAAGTATTTCGTTGTATAGGGAGTTCTAAGTACATTTGTTAATCTGTATGTAAGCATTTCTTTAAAAGTCAATTTCTCATTTACTGAGAAAATTTTGAGGAAATCTAGCAGCATGTTATGATGTAAAAAGAATCTGGAGTTGCTGTCTGATGATTAAGAGTTGAATCCCAGCTCTGCCAGGTGCTGGTGGTGTGACTTTAGTCAAGTCGTTTGATTTTTCTGGGCCATGTTTTCTCATCCATAAAATGAGGAGTTTGAACCACATCAGGGGCTCCTAATTTTTGTGCCATGGATCCCTCTGGCAGTGTGGTAAAGCCTATGAACCCATCAGAGAAAAAAAAAGTTCCCAAATGCATAATATAAAATACATAGGATTACAAAGGAAACCAATTAAATTGAAATACAATTATCTAAATTTTTTTTAAAGGAAGTTCAGAGACCCTAGGTTAAGAACCTCTGGACTAGATGATCTCTGAGGTCCTTTCCAGTTTTCTTTGTCTAAGACCTTTTAGTTTAACAATGTCCGAATTAGGATAAGGCCCAGGGTACTTAAGGCCTCCTTTTGCTAAAGTAAAGTATCACCTCCCCTCCCCTTCCTCCTCCAACCTCCATCTGATAGGGGGGTCTGCCATTGTTCTCCATCCTGCAAAAGGTGATTCTGAGGGACATTTCTTAATTATGCCTCTTCTCCCCCTCCATTCATTTCAGAAGCAGACTGACTCCAGTTTTTAATAAAAATAAGCTAAAGTCTCAAGTATCTATTACAAATGTAAAAATGTCAGCAAATCAAGGTGAAAGGGGTTCGCATCTGCTGTAAAACTTTCCCCTTGTTTTCATGCTTTCATTTTAGAGTATAAGTGCCTGGATTATTTCATTCACTGCATTTGAATCTCCAGTACCTAGCCCAGTGTCTGGCACATACTAGAAGCTTAATAAATAGTTTTTAATTGATTGGTTGGTTGATAAATTATTAGATTAACAGATCTCTGATCTTATTAATGTGTGTACTCACTCCCTCCACTAGTATAGACCAAGAACAAAACCCATTCATGCATTCTAGTCCCAAACAATATATAAAACCTCCAGAGAGAATTATTATTACTATTATTATTGAATAACATAATGTCAGAGAAAAAATTTATTTGAAAAAAAAAGGCTCATTATGCCCCCTTTGCTTCTCCCAAAACCTAGAACCCTGCATCCTTTGGGGATGCTGAAGTTGTAGGCACTGACTTTTGGTCTGAACCTCTTGGCAGTGTCCTAGGGAGAAGGACTACCCTCCATTCCCAGGGTGGGTTGATATCTCAGAAGCAGACTAACTCACAGCTCAAAAGGAAGGAAAGAGGACAGCTAAGGAGAAGTATAGAAACTGTAAAATAAGAGTGTAGGGAAAAGGAGTACAGCACGAGGTGCAGCTATTTAATACAACACAGGAAGAATCAGGCAACCAGCAAAGCCAATGAAAGATGTACCCGGCGTCCCTAAAGTCTGGACATAATAGGAAACCTCATTAACTATGTACATTTTCAAGAAATGAAATGAATTAAATTTTCAACAACATTTTATTTAATTAGCATAAACTTTAGCCATGACAATTTCATATGGAATAAAATCTTTCATTAGCTATTGGAGACTATTTTCCATATTAATGAGATTAACTTAAGTTAATTCATTAATGAGATTTCCTATGTGTCTAGACTTTAGGGACACTCTGTAGAAGGAAACTAATTGCAAAGACGTCTGGAAATATCCCAGCCTCCTAACAGTCTCCTGGGGAACCCTCACCCCTATCATATTCCTTACCGATTCATTCACTCTCAGTACTTGAACCCAGGGACTGAAGAAAGAAGTATCAGAGAAGAGAGTGGATCCCAGAAGTAGAACTGAGAAAAGGGAAGAACAGACCCAACTAGAGTGGCATTTGAGTCTCTTTGCAACAATATCCCCAGCTGTTCACTCTCACCCCTTATGGACTACAGATCCTACATAATCTATCCAACCAGTGATCAAAGAGCCAAGTGAAGACATCAAAGCTTTTATTAAACACCTACTATGTACAAGATACTGTACGAAGTGTTAGAGATACAAAAAATGAAATAGTTTTACCTGCGACTAAAACTTCACCTCATAAAATAGGAAGTGAGGGAGTTCTTTTTGTTTAATTTTCTTTTAAAAAGAAAATAGAGAATGTCTGAGTGACATTGAGATTATAAAAAAGAGAAAGCCATATTCTGAATAAATGAAAAACCAGTGATGGTCCACAAGAACAGACAGTACATGTTTCTTCCCTCCAGGCAAAGAGTTAAGACATTACTAGATGAGAATGTTGTATGTACATTATCAGAGGTAATCACTGTATTGTATATTTTTGCCTAATTGTTTTTCTTTCCTACAAAGGATGATTAATCTGGGAAAGAGGTGAGGGAAGAGGATTCTTTTCCAGAAATCATTGTAATTTAAAGACAAATGTCATAAATAAAATTTATTTTTGCATATGTTTTTCTCTGCCTAACCATATCCAACCATTTCTATTTACTCCATGAAATCTTCCAAACTACATCATTTAAACCTCCCCTCTGAAGACCTCTTCACCTGAGTGAGGCACTGCAGTTCTGATCTCAGTACTCAATCACACTTGTTAGCTGTATAACCGGTTTCCTTATCTGTAAGGTAAGATAATAAACAGTAAATAATACCTACCTCACAAGTGGTTATAAAAAAAAAGTTCTCTGCAAACCTTAAAGTCTCTACAAATGTAAATTATCACTGAGGGGAGTCTTATTTCCTCACCTAAATTATAAATTCTGTAGAGCCTTGCCGCATTTTATACTTCTCTATAGAACCTAGTCATGGTGCCAGATTCATAAGCTTATTGAAGTGAACCAGTGGTCCCTTTCCTGAATAACTGATCACCAAGCTGTTCGTCAAACTGAAATACTGAGAGCAACGCCTCCCAAAATTGTCCTTAGCTTGATTGGACTCTTCCACCTAACTGAGCCCTTCTTAGAAGAACCTTTTTCAGAACTTTCCTGAAACAAGTAGTTCTTTGAAAACAATCAATTAGAAATAGCTTATTGAATTTCTATTGAAATTGTCCTCCTTCCTGCTCTCCTTTCAGAAGTTACATTATCCTGAAATGAATGGAGGAAGTCTGCACACCTTCCTTTGTGCTATTGTTTTGAATCTCTTTGCATGAAACATTTGTTACAACATCCTGGTAGTATTTTTTTGACCAAACACCAAGTTCATCAGTTTAGTCTTATATTGAGACTTAAGGTCAACTTTCAGGGGCAGGAAATTCAAAGAGAATAAAGTCATTCAGAGATCACTGTATGCATTAATCTCAAAGACTGACAGAATATTAAAACATAAAATTAAATACAGATCATCTAGTCCTATCTGATGAGGTTTAGGGGTGCTGGGACCCCAAAACAGCAACACATAGGTTGTGCCCAAATGAATTCTACCCAAGCCTTCTTTCAGTCAATGACTGAATTAGAACACCAACAGAGGGTGGGTGTGATTTCAAAAATCCACCATATTGGCCAGACTCTTAAGGACTCCAGGCATTCTCTAGACTCTTAAGGAATCTGGGCACCTTAATGGTGGCAAGATGAATCTTATATACAGAAGACTGTGAGAACAGGGAAGGGGTCTAGATGGAATTAAGGGAGTGGCAGTCTAGGGTGGGGCCAGGTACAAACAATGAAAAGGCAGTTAATTAACCAAGAAGGGCAGACTGACCCAGGGGAACACCAAGGACCTAGACTACCTAGGAAAGTCTAGGGGCTTTTACATTTTGGGGTCCAGATCCCAAAGACATAGTCTTTTCCTTTTGGGGGTTCAGATCCTATTCCCATCATATCCATTCAATTCAATTAGAAAAATATGTTTTATATGCAACACACTATAAGATTTATTCCTCTTCCCTTCCGGAGTTATAATGTTAAGGGAAATTGAAGATCTTCCCTGTCCCTTAATAGGATCATATAACCTGCTTTGAGCTCTGACCCAGCCCACAGCTTGAGTCACATGGAGCCCATGGTGGGAGGAGCTTGCCAAACAGGTGGAGCAGGAAGAGAGAGTAAGGCAGAGCTGAGGCAGAGCAGCTAGCATGAGTGAGAGATGGAGGAATTTTGCCTAGGGGAGCTTGTTTGTGAGGAGGTCAAAATGAGGGAAGCCTTAGGGATATCCTTGGTGCTCCTGCTCCCCTGGATTCTGATGTGTATAAACTTCTTTGTTACCATGGTAGAATTGGCTTTCTGGTATCTGAATAAATATCTTGGTTTTGTCTTCAAGGAATAGAGTTTGTTATATTTTGCAATTCAACCCTGGAAATATGTCTGTATATTCATACAGGCTGCTATGGGTATTGCATTAGCGATATAGGAGCATACAAAGTCACAAAAAACTATCTAAAAATTAGAATGTAATAAACATATAGGAGAGATGCAAAGTGATAAAAGATTTGTAGGCTAGGCAAAGGACATTGAAGGAGATAGAGATGTTGTCCAAGTAGGAACATTAGGAAAGACTTCGTAGAGGAGATGCCAACTGAGCTGAACTTGAAAGTCAGGTTTTCACTAGGCAGAGATTAAGAGAGCAAAACATAGAAAGTATGGGGGCTGGTGTGAACAAAAAGACAGAGGGAGAAAAGGGTAGGACAAGGTCAGTGAACAGTAAGTAGTCCAGTTTGACTAGAACATAGAATGTTGTGATAGTAATGGCAATTAAAGATTCCCCTGTATTGGCTTGGTTTTCAAATTGATTGTATTAAAACCCAGAGTTTGTTAATCCCACCTGTGGGATGGGCTTGTTGATGTGAAAAGAAAGTCCTGAAGTGGGAGGAGCTGGTGATGTAGATTTGGAGAGACAAGAGAGAGGCGGAAGTTCTTTTTGGAAGCTGCACCTCGTGGAGAGAGAGAGACCAGAATTGCTGGTGGCCGCTTTGAATTGCCCTGGACTTTTGAGACCTGCCCCCTGAGCTGCCAAGGACTGAGGAGACATGGCTGTTTTGCTGGTACTTTGTCTGTCTGTTTTGATGTTATTTTGCCAGATTTGTCCACTGGTGAAAGACTGTCCTGTTGAAGAAGTCCTGGAACCTGGCATTTGGTTAAGAAGGCCTGAGACTGTCCTGCAGACAGAGAGTGAATACTGTCCACTGGTGAGGGACAGTACTGAGAGTGAATACTGTCCACTTGTGAGGGACAGTGCTGTTGTTGCAGGGGTCTGGGAGCCTTTCTGTTGGTTCAGAAGCCCTGAAGAAGGATTTTCTTGTTGTATGTTTACAGAAATCCTGGGAGAGGGCTTTGCTAATGTGTTCAGGGGTTCTAGGACTGTTCTACAGACAGAGGATAAATTCATGAAGGGACTGGCAATGTATCTTATGGCCTTGCTAAGCCTTGTCTCTCCAGGAACTAAGATTGCTGAGAACTTGCCTCGTGTCAAGATGAAGAAAAGACCTCCATTTGGGTATTAAGTGCTGTGTTTAAACTTGATGTAACTCTGGGGTAGATTCAATTGTGATCCAGGGGTGGGGAACTTTTGACCTTTTTGTGTTCTATGGTTGAGCAAATGAATGTATTTTACTTATGTTTGGAAACTAATCTCCATTTGAGAAGAGGGGCTTTGTGGTGGACTTAATTAAGGTATAGCCTAGGGGTGGAGAAGTATTTGGAACAGAGACTTTGTAATTGATTGAATGATTGGAAAGTCCTGGGGTGGGGTAGGCCTTGGAGATGATTTAATTACACTTAGTAAATGCTGTATTTTGAATGATGTCATGTTTTGATCTTCTCTGTTCTGGGTTTGTTACTGAATAAAATAGAGAGCACCTATGCTGGTATTTTGAACCTGGGAAGTTGCCTTTGCTTGGTATTACATTACAAATGTGTGATGGGGAAGTTGAGAGAAAAAAGAAGATAAGTTGAATCCAAATGGTGAAAGGCCTTGAAAGACTAAGAAATTTATATTTTATTCAATAGACAATGGGAAAACATTGAAGATCTTTGGAACTAGAGAATTCTGTGATCATACCTGCACGTTAGGAAAATATTTCCAATAGTGATACATAGGGGATTTGAGGGGAGAAAACGGAGGCAGGAAGACAAGTTATTGGCTATTGCAGTAGGTCACATGAGAAATCATGAGTTCCTGGGCTAGGATTAGTTGGGGGGGGGGTGAGGTACAGTAAAGATACTATTTAACAACTGATTGATAATGACAGGTGTAGCAACAACCACACTGGCATATCCAGGATGGCTGCTAGCATAGGTTCTTAGATCTGCTTTACTAGGAATGATAGCTGTTTAAGGGGTCAGAAATCTCTTTAAATTACATTCACTAGTTCAGGGGAAAAGTCAGTACCCTGAACTTCAGAGAAAATACAAGCCCAGAAACAAAGACCAACAGATAGGGCTTATAATTGTGTGAGAAATTACCACAGGTCAACAGAAAGATCCAATTGTCTGACCAAGGCAATACATACATAGTTAGCAGAGAGAGAAGCACCAATGTCTGGGCTTTTCAAAGTGGATGGCTCCTTAATGCAATACAGGATACACAGAGTCTCATCTGGCCAAATCACATGAACTCTTCCAATGAGTGAGCCCCAAAGCAAAATGCTCACCTCAGAGTATTTATACCCTTTTTAGAGCCAGAGGGCATCACAACCCTCTTGACTCAGTGCCCAATTAGAAATTAACAAAAAGTGTAAAAGCTTCCAACAAGCAAGCCTCCCCTAAGCAAGCTTCCCTTAAGGGCTCCCCTAGAGGTCTATTAATGGCCAGGGAAGACTTAAATACCATTAACAACAGGTAAGGGAGAGAATTAAAAGAAAAAAAAAACCTGAGGTTTTTCAAGACTACTTAGTGACTGGGAAAAAATGTTAGTGTCACTAAAATGGAATGATTAGAAAGACAAAGATATAAGCAACAAATGATGGATTCAGTTTCAGATTTTCAATTGGAGTTATCAACAGAACACTGAGTTGGACAAGTACAAATGGGAGTTGTAAATAGGAAGGGGGGAGGGTGGAAAGGGAAGAAGGAAGGAAATGTCAAGGCTAGGGATAGATTTTGGGAGTTATTGCTATAGAAATGATCTATTGAAGCCTTGGGAGTGTATAAGATCTCCAAGTATAAAGGAGCAGAGAGAGAGAAGAGGAGATAACACATGCCCAACATAGAGGAGTCAGGAGTAAAAAATGTCTTCAGTAAAAGAGATAGAAGAGGAATAATTACAAAGATGAAAAGAGAACTATAAAATACTTCATCCCAAATTCCAAGGAAGAAGAGAATATCCAGGGGTTATATGGTGGTCAGCATTATTAAATATATTGCAGGGTTATCAAAGAGAATGAATACTGATAAAATGTCACTGTGTTTGGCAATCAAGAGGTCATGGGTGACTTCAGAGAAAAGAGTTTCAGTTGAGGATAAGGATGGAAACTAGAATACAAAGACTTGAAGAACAGAGTAATAGTGAAATAGCAGAGGCAAAAATGTAGACTGATAGAATACCCCACATGACTCTGCCCTAACCAATTCTGTTGTATTTGTGGTTAGAATATTTATAATCAAAACCTTGACTGAGTCATCACTATGCCCTCTATAATTTCATTTTATGGTCCATTAAAATTAACTGGTATAAAGAAGTACCACAGTTGTTTAGACATATTTTCATGAATTCAATTAATATTCATCAGCGGGGTTATGTATGCCTGCACTTTCATTGGAAACTTGATAGTAAAATGAAGGATAAATTGCTTAATAGCTTACTGGGGTTAAATGAAGCTTTTTTTTTTAGTTTGAGAGGGTTTAGGATGGAGGGACACCTGAGGATTTTTGTAAGTAGAGGAAAAGGTTACTATAGGGAGATTGAAGTTATAAGAGAAAAGGAGTAGATGATTTATAGAACATGTTCTGGGGGCGACTAGATGGCACAGTGGACAGAGCACCAGCCCGGAAGTCAGGAGGACCTGAGTTCAAATCCAGCCTCAGACATTTAACACTTACTAGCCATGTGACCTTGGGCAAGTCACTTAGCCCCAATTGCCCTGCCTTCTACCCTCCAAAAAGAAAAAAAAAAAGAGCATGCTCTGTTGGAGAATAAGAATGGATAATATCCATGGTACAGAAGGAAAGTTCAGCCTTGGTAAGTAAAAGAACTGTCTTGTCTGCATCTGAAAGGAAGGACATGGGAGGCAGAGCTACAGAGTTTTTAAGAAATAAAGGTGCTCATCTCAGATGGCTGCAAGCATGAAGGGAGGGGAAGACTACTAGATTTGAAATCAGTAGGCCTGGATTTGAATCCCACCTCAGATATGCTCACTAATTATGTGACCCCCATGGGCAAACTATTTCATTTCCTCATCTGTAAAATAGGGATAATAACCTGTCCTACTTAGCTCACAAAGTTATCCCAAAGAAAGAATTTTAAAGCCTTGAAGTCTTGTACCTGGCTTTCCCATCCCCCAACCTCGGCTCTCCCTGAGGGAAGTGAGCAGATGGCCAGGTTTAGCTCCGCCCTTCCCCAGTCAGCTCACCTTCACCAAGGTGGGCGGGCTTCTGCACCGGGAGACTTGGTGCCGGCAGGAATTTCAAGGTGTGTACTGACCAATGACGGGTTTTGGCCTCTGCAAGTTTCTGCTTACATAATACCTAAGGGTTGGCCCTTCGGTGGCCCTTGACAAGCTGAGGCTTTACCTGAGATCTCTACTGTACGACCTGGAATGGTGGGGCGGTACCTCGTCAGCCAGCCATGTGACCTGATCAGCCAACGTGGCATATAACAAAGGGTACAAGTCTAAATCGTTACTTGAGTCTCATTCACATTTTCTGGGCACAACAAAAGCACTACATAAACATGAGCTGGTTCAATCAAATCATTATTAGGCATCTACTGTATGCGATGCACTATATTGATTATGAGAAGGATACAAAGATGAATAAGGCTTAGTTTCTTCCTTCCAGGGGTTTATAATCGGAGTAAAGTAGAAAGCAGGTTATTTGCTAAGAGTGAGAACAGGAATGGAGTTAAGGGCCTGGAGAGAACAGGTTTGGAAACAGCCTCTCTGAAGAAATAATGAGGTAAATAAAAATATTGCTGTGAAACTTTGAGGACCTAGCTGAGTCTGGAAAGGATACATTTTTAGGGGACCTAATCAGAATAACACTTTCCAACACGTTTGGTTACCAGAGAACAAGGGCAGGGAAGGTATCATTGGGACATCCTCAGGTTTGGAAATTAGCAAAGCTAGAAGAACAGGTCACTGGAGGAATTCAAAAGTAAATAGTCTTACAAATTAGGAAACCAAGGCCCAGGAAGATTAAATAATTTATACAACCTCATACATAGTCAGTTAGCTGCTGACATGAACCCATTCTTAAGTCAGCAAAGAGCCCTTTCCTCTATCACTCTAAATTCACTTTTTATGATACTCTAAGAAAGGCAATCTTTTCTCAGAATTTTACTAGGTATATTTAAATAGAAACTGTTTGCAATTCACAAATTACTTCACTAAGCACAAGGTACACATTGTCTCTCAGTAGCCTCAAGGTATGTTCTTACTTCAAAATGTTCTCACAACAATTTAGCAAGGGCACCAGTGAGATTAGTAGTCACGGATATTTTACATAAAGCCAAATTTTCCTCTTAGGGACATTACTAGGAATTAACAGAGGGAAAATTACTAGGTGGGGTGGGGAGGGGGGGGCAGGGAAGGAAAGGAGGAAAAGGGGAGAATGACCAGGAACACTAAGCAAGCTATTTGCTCACTTAAGTGAGATAATTGTGGGCTCCGTGCCACTGATGAGAGCTGTATATGAAACCCACACCTGCTTTCTCCCTGCAGGTTTCACTTTACTGAGTTTGAATGAAATCTGTAAAGTTTCATTTACAAAATATATTCCAAGTAGTCGCTAGGTTTCTCATGAAATTTATAAGGAAAAAATCAAAAGGACAAAGGGACACTTACATCACTTGTAACAAAAGAATTTTTAAAAATGCCATTTTATGCAATACTGTTTAAATAATGCCAGTTGAATTAAATGGGAGATCAGAATCACACTTGTGAGAAATGAGTGTAGATTTTTTGTTGAAATTTCAAAGAATCATAAGGCTGCAGAATGAGGTAGTCCAGCACAGTTAGAGAAATCCCCTTTACAATACAAAAATCACAGAGTCTTTCGTAATAACCTTATCTTATCAGCTATCAGCTTCAAATCACCCAGCCCTCTAATCCACTTTATTATATCCTTGGGCAGTTTGCCTGGTTATACCTGTCAATTATGATAGTCATATATGGGCCCAGCCACTACCTTCTGGCCACTACTATTACTTCTGTAATACTAGGTGGCCCTAAGGTGAGTGCTGCTTTTAGGAAATCAGACACTTGAGTTACATGGCAAAACAAAAGGTTAGAGATGGTGGGGAACCTATAGCCTCAAGGCCACATGTGGCCTTCTAGGTCCTCAAGTGCAACCCTTTGACTGAATCAAAACTTCACAGAACAAATCCCTTTAATAAAAGGATTTGTTCTGTAAAAGTTGGACTTGGTCAAAAGATCTTAGCCAAGGACCTAGAAGGCCACATGTGGCCTTGAGGCCACAGGTTCCCCAGCCCTGCTAGACTCATAGTATGATGGAATAGACTGAAGAAAGGCCTCAGTCATATGTATTCTGCCCTTGGGAGTTTAGTTAAGAAACCTAGAGATGATTTGTGATTATCTGGGTCCCAATAAGAGAAACAGATTCTCTAACAGAGGTTCTCAATTTTTTTGGTCTCAGGACCCTTAACACTTTTAAAATATCATTGAGGATCTCAAAAAGTGTTTGTTCACATGGATTATACCTATTAATATTTATCATAAAGGAAATTCAAGCATCTTAGTATTATTATGAAAATAGTTTTGACCTCACAGACTCTCCTCCCAGAAGTCCCAGATCAGACCACAGAAGACCACTCTGCTCCAACAGCAGGATGGAGGTGGGGATTCCAGCCCAAGGAAGGAAAAGCCATTATCTCCTCAGGGGACCCAGAACTGCCCCACTCCCAACCCAAGCGCCCACACTCATGGAACACAGGCAACAATAAAAACAAGAAAACACACATATCTGGACCAACCACAGAAGGTGATGAGAAGTAAAACTAGTTGTGTAAAACACAATTTATAGCAAAATAAAAGAAAATACTTAGAAATGAACACCAGTCACATCCAGTGGAAGTAGAAGGGATAGGAGATAAAGAGAATCAGCTCTTCCACATGTTCCACAACCCATCTGTTTATGACCATTTCTCCAGTCATCCAAGAGAACAACCACAAGAAAATGTATTCTCATACCCTACCCTTTTCACTTTAATATTAATAATAATAATGAGTGGTGGTGGTAGCAGCAGAATTTATATAGTGCTTTAAGGTTTGCAAAATCTTTTATATATTTCTTTTGTTTGAGATAACTTCTCACTTCTCTTGGTTGGGTTTTTAGAAGGAAACCAAGCTGCCATTACAAAAGCGATCACTGGTAAAACTGAGAAAGTATTAGCCACTTATATCATAAATCTCAACATTCTAAGCACTTACCAGCTCCAGTTCAAAGCAAACTCTGCTCTTAAGGTTGAAGTCTGTTACTAGATAAATAACCAGGAGTTCATTTGCTTAATAAAACTCACATCTCCACCCACTCCAAGAGCAAGGAACCATGAAAGTCATACCTATTAACATACAAACAGGTATGGAACTTAAAGTCCCTTTCCTCTTTCACTGGACTAGCTAGTGTATGTGTGCTGGTCTCTATAAGCTGTACTTACTTCCACATTACTCTCTTCTGGGCTGGTATATACCTCTCCGTCATAGACTATTCTGTCCACCAACCTCTGCAGCCCATTCCAGAAGGAGAGTTAATGAAATGGAGAGCTCTTTACCCTGGTGTTGGAAGCTACAGAAAAGGGAGAGAGCTGTGTCACGGCCAATGCCTTTATGCTTCACTTCCATAGGTCCTGTGATTTTTCTGTGTTCCTCACACATGGGTCCAAAGGGAAGTCACTTTCAGTATTCTTGTACTATTTGTCCCAAAGCCTTTTGAGAGATGAAGAACATAGAGAGAATGCTGGCCCCTCCCCAGACTCACACAAAGGTTGCTTACACTTGGAATTGTAGAATTTTAGAACCACACAATCACAGAGTTGTGAAATCTTAAAATGTCAGAGGTGAAAGGGTCCTGAAAGGTCCCCTAGTCTGTCCTTCCACCACATCGCTTCTGAAATATTCATGGCAAGTGATGGTTGCACCCCTGCCACCTCTTGTACATTTTATCTCCTGTAATTTGGGAAAAAGAAAAAATACAGTATTTCCCAAAAAAATCCTAATATAAATTGTTCATTTCTAGTTTTCTGAAGAATATGTTTTTATAGAATTACTTCAATTTCTTAATGGAGACCAAAAATTTAATACTTCAGTGCTCCATAAAAAAATTCCTTTTCTAGTACTTCTTTGCAGCATGGAGGTGACCCTGGATTCTTGAAGGCTATGTTAGCAGAGGACAAACTCTGGCAGGTGGTTCCAAGCATAAATACTTCAAGTATAGACCTGTACAACTGGAAAAGGAAGTGGGCCAGTTATGTATATTACCACCACAATAGCTGATACCTAGGTAGTTCTTTATGGTTTGCAGAACCAGCTTCTTCAGTGCCTTCCTTCTTAGAGATGGAAGGATTTGCTCTCCTATTTCCCTACTCCAAAAGTTTGTTTGGGGAATCCACAACATCTCCCCTCAGATGATCCTGAATTGAGTTTTTATAGGGTATTTATTGGAGAGAACTCATTCCCATTCCTCTGAGACCAGTGTGGAAGAGGGCCTTTTATTGAGGCAAAGTAGAATTGCCTGTACCAATGAGTTAAGTGCCTTAAGCCCCTGCATCAAAAATGTGAGCCAATCTAACATGGTTACACCCTAGGGAGCTGAAAACTATGTCCTACCCATTACCAACATTTCTAGTTTTTTCACCATAGAATCTCATCTCCCATATGGAGATCAGGCCCCAAAACTTGTAGATTGGAGGACCCCAGATTCAACATTGATAACATAAGCTATCACGTGAGCTATATACAAAGCACCAACATTTACCTATGAATGCTAGGTAGCTCCCCTCAGTATAGATTATGAATCATTGTGATTGCCCCAGGATATACAATTCTCCTTCCCCTTTGGGACATGGGTCATGTCTGTAACTGGACAAGCATGCTTGTTAGGTCTATTAGACTACTGGGGCAAGGTAAGGGTAAAGCAGTCTTGAAGAGAACCACTCAGTCCTACCTTTAGGACTTCAACCAAAACAATTCTCAAAATCTCTGAACTTACCCAGGTATTCTAACAGAGACCCAGCAGGAATGAGGCAACATTCTTGATACTCAGTACATGGCATCCTGCAATACTCAAGTATTTATTTGAATTCCCTTTAAAACTGCTGGTAATCTTTCAATAGAAGATTTTTGTGATTTCCACTTAGGCTTACAGGTGTTTCGTTTGGACTGATTGGTGCTCTCACATTGGCAAAAATTTGAATTACCTCCAAGTGCAGTATCTGAATCAGCCATCAGGTGGTATATGATTTGAGCAATTCCTTCCTGTCTGTCCTAACTGTACTGCCTGGAGATAGCCCCCTTTTAGCATCCTGCAGTATCCCCTCTGGCTACTAGGGGGCATTCACAGCTTCAGCAAGTTTCACTGCCAAAAAACTTTAGCTGCCTGACATTTTTTCCTTTGTTACCAGGGTCCTAATCTAGGAGATGAAATAGTGATTATATATCAAAATATGGAAATTACTATGATTATTTTGGCTCCAACCCTAATTCACTATCTCAGTTGTCCCTTCAATATTCATAGATTTAAACACACCCAATAGAGTCTCACTCCAGCTTTATAGCACATAGAGTAAAATTGGAAAGGAAAACAGATAAGTTATTGCTAAGTCTCTCTCTCTCTCTCTCTTTCTCTCTCTCTCTCTCTCTCTCTCTCTCTCTCTCTCTCTCTCTCTCTCTCTCTCT
>NW_027186492.1:22795224-22873180 GCF_028583685.1 Petaurus breviceps papuanus
TCTCTCTCTCTCTCTCTCTCTCTCTCTCTCTCTCTCTCTCTCTCTCTGTCTCTCTCTCTCTCTTTTTCTCTCTCTTCCTCTCTTTCTCTCGTTCATGGCCTTTTCCTTCCCAAATCTTCTATGAGATAGAGTACCAGATACACATAAAGGACTGGCAAGTGGAATGTCTTTCATTCCTTTTCCTCCTTATCTCTTCTTCTTTTAGTAGTAAGGTGGTAAAGTCCAAATGTGGTAGTTCTACTCTTATTGCCAATAGGATCAAATCATTATAAAAGTGCCACCAGATCAGCTCTGCTTTGTGTCTGCTTACTGTTATCTTCCCAGTTGCATCTTCAAATATTCTTGGGATGATCTCTGTGCAGGCTCATTTTTCTCAACTACTTTTCCTTTGACCTGTGATGAGTTTTGTCCCCTTCCTCACGCATCCATCTGAAGCAATCACAGAATATGAGAGGCATGTAACAGAGTCAATGAGGTATCAAGGTTTCTACCCCTCCAAATGTGAGTGGTCGCATTCATAGCAGTTAACTTTCTGAGTTGCCTTTTCACAATTTATGTGTGGGAAACTGGAAGTTACAAGATTAGGCACTTTATAAGGGTCCTCTCTTATTTACTTTAATGGGATAGTGTAAAGTAGAGGACAAATACACAAAGGGTCAAATACACTGCCAAGAAAACATGCTGCTCACAACACTCGTGGATGCTTCAATTAACTAGATAAAAATAATTATAAAATATTTAGCAAAATAAATAATATTGCATTTTAAAATTAAGTCAGTATGTGACCTTTATGAATGGATTAGTAGCCTTCATTCTATTTGAGTTTGACACCACTAATGTAAAGGATGTGGGAAAAAGTGCCTTAAGATACTGCTGGGAAAACTGGAATATAGTATGGCAGAAACTGGACATAGACCATTATCTAACACCATATACCAAAATCAAGTCTAAATGGGTTCATGATCTAGGTATAAAGGTTGATACTGTAAGCAGTCTGCTAAAACAAGGAATAGCTTACCTATCAGACTTGTGGAGAGGGAATGACTTTATGATGAAACAGGAATTAGAGAACATTATAAAAATGTAAAATGGATAATTTTTACTACATGAAATTGAAAAGTTTCTGTACAAATAAAGCCAATGTAACCAAGATTAAGAGGGAGGTGGGAAATTGGGAAAGAATCTTTACAACCTATGTCTCTGACAAAGGACTGATCTCTAAAATATACAGAGAACTGAGTCAAACTTATAAGAATACAAGTCATTCCCCAATTGAAAAATGGTCAAAGGATATGAACAGGCAGTTTTCAGAGAAAGAAATTAAAGCTATCTATAAGCACATGAAGAAATGCTCTAATTCACTATTGATTAGAGAAATGCAAATCAAAACAACTCTGAGGTACCACATCTCACCAGTCAGATTGGCTAAGATGACAAAACAGGAAAATGACAAATGCTGGAGAGGATGTGGGCAAATTGGAACACTAATGCATTGTTGGTGGAGCTGTGAACTGATCCAGCCTTTCTGGAGAGCAATCTGGAACTATGCCCAAAGGGCTATAAATACTTTCATACCCTTTGATCCAGCAATACCACTCCTAGGGTTATATCCCAAAGAGATCATAGAAATGGGAGAAAGACCCATATGTACAAAAATGTTTATAGCAGCTCTTTTTGTTGTGGCAAAGAATTGGAAATTAAGGGGGTGTCCATCAATTGGGGAGTGGCTGAACAAGTTATGGTATATGCATGTTATGGAATATTATTGCGCTATAAGAAACGGGGAGCAGGCGGTCTTCATATTTACCTGGAGAGGCTTCAAAGAACTGATGCTGAGTGAGAAGAGTAGAACCAGGAGGAATTTGTACACAATTACGGACACAACATATGTGTGATGACCAACTTTGATAGACTGGACTCTTCTCAACAATGCAGGGATATAAGTCAATCCCAAAAGACGCATGATGGAGAGAAAAACGTGCATCCAGAGAAAGAACTAGAAAGAACTAAATTTATATCCAGATGGAAGCAAAATACCTGATCTTTTTTGTTCTCTTATTTGATTTTATGTCCTCTATACCATTTTTCATCCCAGCTGGTACAATCCATCCTTATAACCTGACCATTGTATAATGTGAAAGTATCTACAGATCCTATACTTGATTATAAGACGCCATAGGGGAGAGGGGAAGGAGGGGGACAAAATGTGAAATTCAAGGAATTGTGGAATTGAATCCTGTAAATTAAAAGGAAACAAACAAATTAATAAATTAAAGAATTTAAAAAAAAAGTGCCTTAAGATGCTTGATGGAACTATAGGGCAGCTAGCCATTAGTGGACTAAGGAATCAATCATACTTCTGGTAGCCTCAAAAATCATGAGCTACCTTTGAGAAAGGAGTCATCCCTGGCAGCCCACAAGAGAGACAGCTAAAGAGGAAAAATTCATATGTGTCTCTTTCAGAGTTGGGTTAGAGACTGGGAAAGGAAATTTCTCTTCTAGAAGTAGTCATCCCTAGGGGACCATAGCTGGTGAGTTCAAGTTAAAGAGCAGCTCAGAAAATGGGGTTCCATACACTATTTTGTGTGGCAATATTTGCTCACAATCTTATATCATTTCTTACTTCTTTATTTATGTGTTTATTTAGTTTGCTTGCTTGTCTGTTATTTGTTTATTTGGTCCAAACCTGTGGTTTCATTGGTTTGAGAACTCCATGTGTGGAAATAGCCATCATTGATGCAGATGAGCAATTCATCTGTAACATATTCTTACTGCAGGGGTCAGACCAGATCCAGCCTGCTGCTTGTTTTTGTACAGTGAAAAAACTTTTTTTTAATATATTTTAAGAACATATGCCAACCATACTAAATCAGGCATCAGGTCAAGGCCTGGGCTGTGGTTTGCCTAGCCCTGGCCTGATGTGACTGAAAGGTTACATAACTAGCCCAGGAACACACAGCCAATATGAGCCAGAAGCAGACCTCATTGAACCCAGAACTTGGAGACTCCAAGTGCAGCCAGCTCTATATCTCCTTCACAATGCTGCCTACATAACATTTAAAAGATCAGCTCATATTTTAAAACAATGCTACCTTGGTGCAAGCATCACTATTACTATTTTAAAGATGGAGTTTCTGAGGTTCTAAGAAGTGCAGTTATGCCTTCCACATCATGACTTTCCCCATCATGGTTTAGATATATCATGGGTTGGCATAAGAAATTAAATGGGAGGGGTGGCTAGGTGGTGCAGTGAATAGAGCGCTGGCCCTGGAGTCAGGAAGACTTGAGTTCAAATTTTGGCCTCAGACACTTAACACAAAAAACTAGCCATGTGACCCCAATTACCCTATCTTCCCCCTCCAAAAAGAAAAAAAAAAGAAATTAAATAGGAATTTGGGGGGAGTTTTGCAGAAGCCACAGACAACATGCAAAGATGACAGCAGATGATGCAGAAAAAGTTTTAAATCTCAGAAATGCATAAAATATATGTATAGTATTGTTTAATAACCCAAATTTTACAATATTTTACAAATTTTACAATTTACTATAAACACCCCATCAAAGAAAAAGAAAAAATTCAGACTTCTTCTCTAGTGCTAAGGGAAGGCCAGAAATTGTATGCAGATTTTCCAGATCATAGGGGCTTCACACATCTAACCACTATGATGTGCAAGGGATAACTGTCAACAATTTACTTAAGGTCACAGAGCCAATAAGTGGCAAAGTCAAGACTGGAAATCAGATCTTCTGAATCTAAAGCCAGTACTCTTTCTGGCAGGCAGGGCTAGTCTCTGTTTATAACCCCATCCCCAAAGTGGTGGTTCAGGGTTGCACATTCTGGAAATAGTATCTAATAGTCTACGTAGCTATGAGTTCATGATGCTGGTCACCTCTTCCCTGCATGCAATATGCTTTCCACAGTAAAATATGTGTCATATTAGGAAAAGAAAACATTTTTTAAAAAAAAATCCTTTGGAGGAGTTCCTAATTGATTACACGGTTGCTTTTAAATACTAAGTTTTGCTTTGAAAATAATACCCCAAAACACAATCTGAAATGAAATTTGAAGCATGTCATTTGAGCTTTTGTTTTCATCAGTATGTCAGGAAAACTCCTGGACACTACAATATCCTTATGAAGTTTATAATTCCAGGGCTTCCCATCCACATTTCCAACCCCACTTTAATCTGTTCCAAATTAATAAAGAGGATTGATAAAAAAAATAACATCATTTGTTGATGAGCCAAAGAATTTTGTTTTGCAAACACCGAAGTCCTTACATTTTGTTTGCAAGTTTAAAGTTAACACTAGTCATAGTGTCAGAGACTACAGCCAAGTTCCTTGAGACCATTTAGGCTAACAGACTAACTTTACAAATGAAGAAAATACAGTGACTCGTGCAAGGAGACATGGCTTGTTAGTTGCAAAGCCAAGAGTAGAATCCAGGGCTTCTGATTCCTGGCCCGTTATATTTTCCATTATGTCACAAATCAGTTTGTCACATTCACTGACATCTTTAAAAAATAATACTCTATACCCATTTTTTAGATAGCCTCTTTCCCCCAAAGACTGAGTTTAGGGTATGTTTTTGACTCTTGGGGAGCAGGGGGTTGGGTTATTGTTGTTTTGAAGGGGAGGGAAGTAGGAAAATGATCATACTGGGAGGAGGGAGGGTGGCTGAGGCAATGTGGGAGGTTTGAAATCCAGTGCCTTGTAGTTATGGATTACATTACTGGAATGGGGGTGGGGAGGATGAAAACTGATGCCAGTACAGCTTATACAACAACTCCAAAGAAGTGCGTCACCAACCGAGGATTTCCATCTTCATCCCTGAAGTGACAGCAGATCTGAAGGGCAGCAAAGCTGTGACAGGAAAGGCCAGTGAAGTGGACCCACTACACTGCTGAAAAACATTCTCCCTAGATACTGTGCCTTGGCGAACGATTTGATGTTTCCTGCAAAGCAAGGACTCATTTGGCAGTGGGGACGAACTCATCACTCCTGTTCATCTCATACCACATGACTGACTAATTATAATAACTCACATCTGAGGACAAACTGAACATAGCTTAATAGGAAAAGAGGAAAAAACAAAATGAAAAAAACAACCCTGTCAAAAATCCTTCTTTAAATTCCCTTGTGCACATAAAATGTAAATGGACACACAAAGATTCAGAATGATAGCATTTATATAGCACTTTAAGATTTGCAAAGAAACTTACTTACATCTATTATTTTCTTTAATCTTCATGATAACTCTATGAGGTAGTTGCTATTATTATCCCCATTTTATAGATGAAGAAACCAAAGCTGAGAAAGGATAAATGATTTCCCCAAGGTCACACAGTTAAAAAAATGTTGGAGAGACAATTGAATTCAGGTCTTCCTTCTCCACATTCATCACTTTTTCCTTTATGTCACCGCCAGACCACAAATACATGCCTTATAATGAATTTTAGATAATTTTAGGAACTACATCATAAATGAACCTTACCATTACCATTGCCAGTACTGTTATTATTCACACCCTTGTGTTACAAGGGAAACGCCCACCTTTTTACCCTTTTCTTATCCAAATCCAACCCTTCTCTCATGTTCAACCTTCTCAAGCTACTCTAAGGTTTATTGACTACTCTCTTTTCTGTTACTATAGCAGTTACTGACTGTAATATACTATTTAACACTTAGTTGTAGACTGTCTTGTATCATTCCTACTTGTCTCATTTGTAAGTCTTATCTTTTAGATTTTTGAAGGCCATGATCAGAATGATGTCATACATTTCTGCTGTATATGCAAAGTATCTAGTATTATAGTGGAAAGTGGACTGAACACGAGAGTAAAGAGATCTGCATCTGACATTTAGTAGCTGTATGGCCAAGGTCAAGTCACTTAAGCCTCTCTGAATCTCATTTTTCTTATCTGTAAAAAATAATAAGTATGCCCATGCATTATTCCAGGTCTTTATTGCCCCTCCCTAATAAGGACCTTTTTCTAGTTTTGATGTTTCCCTATATAAGGTATATAGTACTGGCATTGATGAGGTCAGTTATTGATAAGCTATAAAGTCACTACCCTGCCCTGGGTTGCCCTATTGACACCACACTGATTGATTGATTGATTGATTGATTCACAGCCAGTTTTTACATTTGAACTTTACCCTTGGCCTTGGTCTCTAAATGGAAGAGAGGCATAAAGTAGAGAACAAAGACTGGGAGATCAGGCAGACAGAAATTGATGAGGAATAAATAGTCAGTTCACTGTTGTAAAGAAAGACCAAATAGCCATACAGCCACAGTAGAAAACCATGTGCAATAGATGTATTCCTGGACTCAAGTCTCCTAAGTGAGGCAGAAATTAGAGCTTAAAAAGCAAAGAACAGTCATGATGTAGAAGCTCAGATTTTGCTGTTCATTGGTACTGTGTTTTATTTAGACTGTGCAGGTTCAAGGAAAGGTGATAACTATAAAGCTTTTGGCTGTTTTCCCCTACCAACAGGACTTCAATTCCAAGGTAAAACTGTCAGGAAGACTACAGAAGTCCCTGGGTAAAAGGGGACTCATCGGGGGTGCAAATTACTTGATGCTCACAATCACAAACATTTTTCCTTTTTGGCAGTAAGAGTGAAGGAATATGGTTTAGAACACTGCACTTAGCACAATGCCCAGTATATAGTAAGTGCTTAATAAATGTTCTGTCAGTCTGTTTATCCATCTATCTAGTTTGTAAAATACTAAATGGAGGTCAAGATAAAGGAGGGTTATCTTAACTGTTCAGTGTCTCAAATGCCTGTCCTATTTGTTAAGGAAAGATGAAGGGAGGGTGCATGTTTTTGGTAGGGTTTTTATTTACCCTGTCACATTCAATGTCTTGTTATCATGAATGCTTACACGGAAACTAAGGACTCTTTTCTTCTTTTTTTGGCTACCTAGAAAGAAACAAAATTCTGCTATTCTCAGTAGTTACATGAACTGAAAAGAGATCTATCAGATACAACCCCAAGACTGAACCTCAGAGCCTCAGATTCTGGGCAATGTGTTACACTCACTCAACCTATCTTATAAGGTCGTTGTTTTGTTTTGCTTTAAACTGAATTGTTATTATAGCCCAATGCTAAAAACATATACATTTAATATATGTTGATTGGTCAGCTGTATAATGATATCTGTGGGGCAAAAAAAAGAAACAGGAAAAATCAGGAAGAGTCTTTGTCTTGTCTTCCCATGCTCAAAGGAAATGACAATTGAGCTTCAGGAAAATTATGTAACAAAGAATTTGTAAAGTTCAGTAGCAAGTCATTGGTCTCACTTTTTGGGTAGAATTCCCCTACATCTCTCCCCTTTCTCTCTTTGGTTTAAATATATGATTTCATTAGTGTGAGAAATACCTGGTGTCTAGACAGCCTCCACCTAAGCATAATAGCATGAATGGAGCACTAACAGGGTTTGAAACAGTAACTTGGTCACACACGTAATACTTCCACTTAGAGGCAGGATTTGAACAAATAACTCTCTACCTTCAAAGCCAGCCCCTCTATTCTTTTTTTTTTTTAAGCAGTTGGGGTTAAGTAACTTGCTCAAGGTTACATGGCCAGTTATTTCTGGGTGTGGTGCTAAGTATCTGAGCCCGGGATTCAATCCCCACGTCATCCCAACACTGGGGCTGGTGCTCTTACTTGCTGTGCTACCTGGCCGCCCCCAGCCCCTCTATTCTTTATGCCATATAGCCTTCCTTTAGGATAATAAGTATCTTAAGTGTAGGAAAAAGAAAAGGGCCTGGGCAAATACATGTTCATAGAATTACAGACAAGTTTGGAAGAGACCTTGGAGGTCATGTGGTATGATCTTACATAGATCATGAACCTTTTCTGTAATATCCCGAACAAATGATCCTCCAGTCTCTGCCTGAAGACTTTTCATAAAGACCTCTTCCCCACCTTCAGAGGCAAGCAATCCACTCCACTTCCATATGACTTAATCCTCAGGAAACTTTTCCTCCTCATGTTGAACAGAAATCTGCCTCTGGGTCCCTTCTTGCTTCTCTCCTCTTGGAGTCAAGTGGGAAAAGCCCAATCCCACCCCCAGCTTGAACTAGTTAAATTCAGTATTGACTGAAGCACAAAGACATAGCCACAACCACCTTGAATGGATTTAATGAGAGGGTTTCTTGAACATTATGGAAACCACAAGATAGATCTTTTGGTTTCCCTCCCTGCCGTATGTTTTTTCCTCACCTTACAGGAAACATGACAGCCGTATGTGTAAGAGCTCCCAGGTTACCATTATACAGGCCGATAGCCCAACTCTAGGGCATTTTATGGTTTTATATAGTGTTAGGCAAAGGGAGGGGAAAGGTGAATTAATTGCAGCTACATCTTTGGACAGCTCTGACAGGAAATTTTTCTTTACATCAAGTCTAAATCTGCCGCTGCAATTTCTTCGACTCCCAAGTTCCCAGTTCACCCTCTGAAGTCAAATGGAACAAAGTCTAATCCCTCTTTCACATGACTGTCCTTAACATTATTGAAAATATATCTATCATATCCCCAAGTCCCCAACCCAAGCCTTCTCTCCTGAATATCAGGATTTTAGCTGATCCTTATATGACATGATCTCCAGTCCCCTCACCATTTAATTTGTCAATGTCTTTTCTAAAATGTGAAAATTCTTATTTTTAAAAAATTCCAATTCATTCAGACTCATTAGAACCAGCCTGAACTTTAAAGATAGGTCAGTTGAGCTCCTTCATTTTACATAAGGAAAAACTGAGTATGAGAAAAGTAAAATAATTTGCTCAAGGTCACACAGGTAGCTAAATGATAAAAATCAGGATTTGAACCCAGGTGTTATAATTCCCAGTGCATTACTCAACCCACTACTGACAGTTCTATAACAGAAGATATACTTTTTCAGTAACCATAATACTTCTCTCTGTCAAGGTGACAGGAAAACTGAATTGGAAAATGTCTTGGCAAGCCCTGAATAAGAGGAAAAGAACATCTATATATCCAGCCTTTGGGACACCTAGTCCCACATCACCAAAGCACATCTCCAACTAGAGCTCTATAGTCATCCAAAGTTTAATATATCCAAAATGAAGTCAATTTCTTCCCCCACAACCACTACCCAAAACCTAACCCTCCTTTAAACTGATCCATTTCTGTTGAGTGTACAACTATCTATTGAGAAACTTGTGGTCAAAATTTCACAGTCATTCTTAAGTATCCTGTCTCTCTTTACTCATACCAAATCAGTTGTCAAGTCTTGTTCATTCTACCCCAACAATGTCTCTCACATCCTTCCCCTTCTCTCCACTTATGTGGCTACCAGTTTCCTGGATTATTAGAAAGGAACATCATCTTTTCCTTTCATTTCTTTTTATTCTGACCTTTACAAACACTAACATATATGAGCATTTCCATATGTAAAGAACAAAAAAAGAGGATTATATATGAAACTGTGAATACCTATTATATATAGCTAATTTCTCTAATAAATAATAAGTTCAACATATCAGCTCTGAAGGTATCGTTTTTGTATATTTCCCTTCCCAGACTTACATCTTGTCTCTCCTGTGAATTTTAAAAAAATGTTTCATTGATGCTTGCTTTTTTGCAGGGTGGGGGGACCTCACAATCACTACCCCCTTTATTTACACGTCCTCCCCCTCTGTCCTGAAGATCCTTCCTTTTACTAAATAAGTATAGTCAAGCAAAAATAAAAGACAAACATTGAACATGTCATAAAATGCATGTCTCCTTCTGCACCTATAGCCTGTCACCTAGTCATTTAGAATTAGCAGGCATGTTTAATTATCAGTATCCTGGACTTGTTCTTGGTCATTGCATTGATCAGAGTTCCCGGATCTTCCTAGGATGTTTTTTTTTTCTTTACAAGGCGATAGTCAATGGATAAATTATTGTCCTGATTCTCCTCACTTTACTCTGCATCAGTTCATACAACTTTTCTCAGGTTGCCTAAATCTATCCCATTTGTCATTTCTTATCACACAGTAATAATCTAATGCATCTTTAGTTCATAACTTGTTCAGATATTCATCTAATTGATGAGTACCTTTTATTAGTTTCTAGTTTGTTGCTATAATGAAAAATGCTACTACAAATGCTTTAGCACCCTTTTCTTTTTTGTTTTCTCTCTTTGGGATAGAAAGAGATAAATGGAGGGGTGGAGCCAAGACAGCAGAGTAAAAGCCAAAAAGCCAATGAGAAGAATGCCTTAAAAAGCAGATTTGGTCAGATGGAAAAGGAATTTCAAAAGCTCACTGAAGAGAATAATTCCTCAAAATTAGATTGGAGAAAATGGAAGCTAATAACTTTATGAGAAATCAAGATACTGTAAAACAGATCCAAACAAGTGAAAAAATAGAAGGCAATGTGAAATATCTCATTGGAAAAACCCACTGATCTGGAAAATAGATCCAGGAGACATCATTTAAAAATTATTGGACTATCTGAAAACCATTATTAAAAAAAAAACCTAGACATCACCTTTCAAGAAATTCTCAAGGAAAGTTACACTGATATTCTAGAACCAGAGGGCAAAATAGAAGTTGAAAGAATTCACCAATCACCTCTTGAAAAAGATCCCAAAAAGAAAACCACTAGGAATATTATAGCCAAATTCCAGAGTTCCCAGGTCAAGGAGAAAATATTACAAGCAGTCAGAAAAAAACAATTTGAATATTGTGGTAACACAATCAGTATAACACAAGATCTAGCAGCTTCTACATTAAGGGAATGAAGGGCTGGAATATGATATTCCAGAGGCCAAAGAAGATAGAATTAAAACCAGGAGTCACCTACCCAGCAAAACTGAGTATAATATTTCAGGAGAAAATATGGTCATTCAATGAAATAGAGAACTTTCAAGCATTCTTGAAGAAAAGATCAGAGATGAACAGAAAATTTGACTTTCAAATACAAAAAGCAAAAGAAGCTCGAGAAGGCAAAAAGGAAAAAGAAAACATAAGAAACTTATTAAAGTCAAACTATTTACATTCCTACATGGAAAAATGCTAATTGTAACTCAGGAGACTTTTCTCAGTTAGAGAACAGTTGAAGGGAATATATGTGTGTGTGTGTGTTTATATACATATATGTATGTATAGGACAGTATATGTGTATATATACATACGTGTGTACATGTATACATAGACAGAGGGCATAGGATGAGTTGAATATGAAGGGATGATATCTAAAAAGTAAAATTAAGAGGTAAGAGAGGAATATATTGGGAGGAGAAAGAGAGAGATAGAATAGGGTAAATTCTCTCACATAAAAGATGCAAGAAAAAACTTACAATGGAGGGGAAGAGCAGGAAGGTGAAAGGGAATGAGTCAACCTTACTCTCATTGGATTTGGCTTAAGGAGGGAATAACATACACATTCAACTGGGTATTTTACCCTACAGGAAAGTATGGGGGAAGGGTATAAAAGAGGGGATGATAGAAGGGAGGGCAGATTGGTGGAGAGAATAGTTAGAAGCCAACACTTTTGAAAAAGGACAGGGTCAAAATAGAAAATAGAATAAATGGGGGGGGTGGGATAGGATGGAAGCAAATATAGTTGGTCTTTCACAATATGACTACCATGGAAATGTTTTGTGTAACTACACATGTACAACCTATATTGAATTGCCTGTCTTCCCAGTGGGGGTGAATGAGGAAGGAAGAAGGGAAAGAATCTGGAAAACAAAGTTTTAAAGACAAATGTTAAAAATTACTTTTTACATGCAACTGGGAAATAAGATATACAGGCAATGGAGTATAGAAATTCATTTTGCACTACAAGAAAGTAAGGGGGGAGGATGGGGCAGGACATAAGAGAGACTAGATTGGGGTAAAGGGTATTCAGTATGCTTGCTATCTCGGGGTGGGGGTAGGGGAGAGATGGGGAGAAAATTTGTAGCTCAAAATCTTATGGAAGTGAATGTTGAAAACTAAAAAATAAATAAATATTTTTTTAAAAAAGAGAAATATGTGTATACATACATGCATACATACATACATACATATATAAAGAGAGAGAGAAAGGGAGGGAGAGAGACAGAGAGAGTTAAAAAAAACTTCAGTTTAACGACTTTTTGGTTTTAGTTCCAAATTACTTTCCAGAATGACTGAGATCAATTTACCACTTCACCAACAGTATGTTATTGCCCCTAACCTTCCATAACCTTCAAAAATTATTTCCCTTTGCTATTATCTTTGTCAATCTGATGGGTATAAGAAAATTCAGTTGTTTTGATTCTCATTTCTATTATTACTAGTGATATGTAAGGTATAAAATATTAGTCTAAATTCTAATCTCTGCAATACTATTTCCCAATTTCCTTACTGGTAATTGTGGTCCTCATATTTACCAAACACTGTACTGTTACGTTCATTTGCTTCTGCCCTTTGTACACCTAATCTGTCTACTGATGAACCTATTTTTTTTAATTAGTACCAAATACTGTAGTTTTAAATGATTACTACTTTGTAACATTATTTAAGACCTGGTACTGAGAGGCTCCCTTTTTTCATTATTTCCTTTGAGATTCTTGACCCTTAGGTCCTCTAGATGATTTCTGTTTTAAAATTTTCTAGTTCTATACAGTAACACTTTTGTCATTTGATTATAGTACTGAACATGTAATTTGATTTTAGGTAAGATTGTCATTAATGTTATATTGACATGGCTCAACATGAGCAATTACTAATTTCTGATTATTTTTCTCTATTTCCGTAAAGGGTTTTGTAATTATGCTCATAATTCCTAATCGGTGAACTCTAGGGTTTTATGTATTCTATAGTTATTTTGAATGGATTTTCTATGTTTAATCTCTTCCTCCTGACTTCTCTTGGAAATGTATAAGAAGGCTGATGGGTTTGTTTGTCTATTTTGTATCATGCTACTTTGCTAAAGTTATTAATTATCTCAATATTTAGCTGGACCTCTAGGATTCTTTAAGTAGACCATCATATCATGTGGAATAAAGCAATACCATTTTCTCTTTACTTATTGTTATTCCCTTGATATCTTTTTCCTTGTCTTGTTTCTAATACTAACATGCAGCTATATTAAATAGCAGCCATGGTAATGAACATCCTGACGTTACCTCTTTTCTTACTGGTAAATCCTCTAGAATTTCTCTATTACAGATAATGCTGGTTCTTGGTTTTAGATATATAGTATTTAGCTTATTAAGAAAAGATCCAGGGGCAGGTAGGTGTCACAGTAAATAGAGCACCAGCACTGGAGTCAGGAAGACCTGAGTTCAACTTCGGCCTCATACACTTAACACTTACTAGTCATGTGACCTTGGGCAAGTCACTTAACCCCAATTGCCCCTATGAAAAGCAAAAAAAAAAAGAGAGAGAGAGAGAAAAGATCCATTTATTCCTATACTTTTTAATGAATT
Source organism: Petaurus breviceps papuanus (assembly GCF_028583685.1). Taxonomy (NCBI): domain Eukaryota; kingdom Metazoa; phylum Chordata; class Mammalia; order Diprotodontia; family Petauridae; genus Petaurus; species Petaurus breviceps. Next base: position 22,808,641 of record NW_027186492.1, read on the forward strand.
AACACAAATGTATGCTTTATTTGGTCAAAAGCTTTTTCTTCATGCATAGTTATAATAATGCTAGTTCATATCATTTTGTTATTAATATTGTATATTATACTTATAATTTTTCTGATATTTTATAAAATATTTTAAAGTGTAGTCTTGGCAAAAATCCAAAACAGATGGGGCAGCCAGGTGGCACAGTGAGTAAGAGCACTGGCCCCAGAGTCAGGAGACCTGGGATCGAATCCGGGCTCAGATACTTAGCACCACACCCAGAAATAACTGGCCATGTAATCTTGAGCAAGTTACTTAACCCCAATTGCTTTAAAAACAAAAAGTCTCAAACAGTTATATGTTGCTATAGCCTCTTGGCTACTATTTATTTAATAGTTTTGTGTCCATGTACATTAGGGATATCAGACTAGAGTTTTCTTTCTATTTTTATTTTCCCCTGATTTAGGCATCAAGAACCTACTTGTTTCCTCCTAATTGGCTTCTTGTTTCTCCCCTTTTCAATAGGTCTTCCACGCAGTTTTCACTATGTAAGTCACTCCCCTCTTCAAGAGCTTTAAGGGGCTTATTATTGCCTCTAGAATAAAATATGAAAAACTCAGCTTGATATGTAAAGTCCTTTACAATCTCATTTTCACCTAACTTTTCAAGTTTCTTTCTTTTTTATTTTTTAAAATATTTTTGCTTTTTGGAGGGGGGAGGGCAGGGGAATTGGGGTTAAGTGACTTGCCCAAGGTCACTCAGCCAGTAAGTGTTAAGTGTCTGAGGTCGGATTTGAACTCAGGTCCTCCTGACTCCAGGGCTGGTGCTCTATTCACTGTGCCACCTAGCCATCCCAGACTTATTTCATATTATTCTTCATAGATTCTACAGTACAGACAAAGTAGACTATTGGATATTCCCTGATTTTGTCATCCCATGTCCTGCCTCCTTGCCTTTGCCTAAGCTGTGCCTCCTACCTGAAATACTCCGCTCCTCACCCCACAACCCCTACTTTCCATCAAAGCTCAATTCATACACTACCTCCTTGAAAATCCTTTCCTGATCCTCTTGGTTACTGTCACTCTCCACTTCTTTATCATGTTCATACCCATCTGTTTACAAGTTTAATCTCACCATTAACACGTAAATTTTTTGAGGGCAGGATGTTCTTTTCTTTTTGTCTTTGTATCCATAGGCCTTAACCCGGTGCTTTGCACATAGTAGATACTTAATTTTTTTTAACTGGAATTAGAAGCATTTAAAAGATATTTTATCTGACCGTGAAAGACCCCTCGAGTATTATTCTGTGAGCTTATACTCATATACCTATTATCAAAATTAAAAGGTTGTAGAGTTAGAAAGTAATTCAGAAGTCATCTAGTACAATCTGTAACTGAATATCAAGCCCCTCTACAACATTCCAAAGCCATCTATCCTTTGCCTAATGACTTCCAATGAAGGGAAACCCACTATCTCCCAAAGCTGTCAATTCCACCTTCAGATAGCTTCCATTGTTAGGAATTTCTTCCTTGCATCAAAACTAAATCTGCCTTCTTGCATCTTCCTCTCCATGTTCCAAAGTCTGGTCTCTTTCTGGAGGAACAAAGAGTAAATCTAAACATCTGAAGATGGCTATCATGTCTACCCTAATTCTTTTCTTCTCCATGCTAAGCATCTCCAGGTCCTTCAACTAATCCTTGCCTGCAATAAACCTGAAACGTTTTACCATTCTTATCATCTTTTTTCTGGATGTTTGCCCAATGTTACTATTGTCTTTTTCTAAAAAGAAACATGTACACTTGAAGAGATTCACATTTGTTCAGACCTGAGCATAGTAAAATGAGGCTATTCTCTTCCTTGTCCTAGATCCTCTCTGTGTAGCCTTAGATTGTATTCATTTTCTTGGCTTCCTTATGGCATATTTGACTGCTACTGGTTTTCCCTTCACTAAAACCCATTATAAAAAGGAAATATTATTACTTTGGCATAGCCTATTCTTGATCCAAAACTCTGGTTCTCATTTTTTCCTACTTTTCCTGTCCCAAGATTAAAGATTACCCCCTTTAAGATCTGTGTCCAAGTGTCTGACACAGCTGAAAAAGAATTGGCCCTGTAATCAGATAACTTGGGTTCAAACCCCAACTCTGTCATTTGTTATTCTTGTGACCTTGGGCAAATAATTTAATCCCTTTAGGCCTTGATTTCCACATATATAAAATGAGGGGATTGGACTATATCACTGGTGTCAAATTCAAACACAAATAGGGGTCACTAAATCATACATAAGTATCCCTTCCATGTATATATTGACTTACAAAGCCACTGTATTAACAATATCTGTGTTTTATTGTATTTTCACTTGGTTAAATACTTTTCAATTACATTTTAATCTGGTTCTAGCCATGGTATTGTGGTCCAGTGTTTGACACCTCTGGATTAGATGACCTCTGAAGACTCTTCCAGAACTATGAGCCTAACATGGAGATGACCTTTTGCACCCAGCAACAAGCTGTTCAATCTATATATATAGTTGACAGTGTGGCCAGCCTAGGTGAAAAATTGCACATAGTACAGATGATATTATGAATGAGAAGTTTTGGAACTGCTAGGCATTCCTATGTGGAGCCATTATGGTTAGAGCTAGGATTTGGTCAAAAATAAAGTTTTTACCAATTGAACTTTTTGGTCAGATTTTAAAAAACATCAACCATAAAAGCCTATCTCAGGAAGAGTGTGAAGTCACTGATTGCCAAGAATCCCAACAGACCTCACAGCATTTCTCGTTATTAAAAATCATTTCCTTGGATTTATGTTTTGGTTTTAGAAGCACAAGAGGTCATGAACTCTAATATCTGAAAGCAAATGTGTTGGACATCTGGGATCTGGCACAAGTTTCTCCCGTGGGATATATTGTTTGTGCAAACTTTTATAGAATAAAAAAAAATTGTGAGTTACAAAATATTCCTGTAGCCCAGTAATTATTTCCCTGAAAGCCAGAAACAAAATCCAAAATTCACCAAACTGCTCAATAAACTTAATTTCAAATCAATTTTAAAAATAACTTATTATAAACACATTTATAATAAAAATATATTAGCTTTTAAAATCTGGAATTGCAGCCACTTCAGTGGAAATAAGGTTATGACAGTTAGTCTTCAGACACTAAAACTTATCACTACTTTTAAAGGGAGATTTTGTGGTGAAGAGGCAATGGTTCCCATTTAGTGGTTCATGATCTCCTTGGTGGATTCTCCATGATGGTCCAGAGGATTCACAGTAAAAAGTTTTAATGGCACATTAATCAGTAAATAATGACAGAATTATGGATATTATAGTAAGTTACCCTGGGATTTCACAACACATATGGTTGACAACAATAATTTTGTTATTTTTATTGCTGTTGAAAGAAATTTACATAACAAAAAACATTAGGAATCTCCATTCTAGAGAAAAGTATATAGGATCAAAAGTCAAAAGACCAAGGTTCTTTCACTGGTTCTATCCCTCAATGTACATGACCTAGAATAGTCATTTAATCAATCAATCAACAAACATTTTTAACCACCTACTATTTGCTAGGCACTTTGATAGCATTGGAAATACAAAGACAAAACAAAAAAAAGAAAAAAATCTGCTCTCAAGGTGATTACCTCTTATCACAGGACCTTACAATATATCTGATCCATTGTTTCCATTTCCTCATCCTAGTATTTCATAGAATTTCATTTAATCACAGTTGGAAAATACCTCAGAGATCATTGAATTCAACCATAACCCCCACCTAAATAAGAATCCTCTCTCATAATAACAAATGACACTTTTTTGAAAAATGCTTTCTATATATTATTTCATTTGTGCCTCATAACAGCCCTGTGAGGTAGGTACTACAGACACTATCATTTTCATTTTTAAAGTACATAAAAAACTCAGAAAAGTTAGGGATAACTTATCTATTGTCACATCAACAGAGGTACTTAAACCAAGATCTTCCTGAACTCCATCCACTATACCATTCTGCCTTTCTAGTAGGCAGCCCATTCTACTTTTGGATGGCTCCAATTATTAGAATTTTTTTCTTCAAGTTGATCCAAAATCTCCCTCACTTCAATTTCCACCTATCCCTGCAGGTTCTGCCTGCTGCAGTCAATTAGAACAAGTCAAATCCTTCAATCCAAATAACAGCCCTTTAAATACTTGAAGACAACTATCTTGTCTTCTATAATTATCCCTAGAGCCTTCAGTCTTGTACAGCATCATCTCCATCCAAAAACAGAAATCTTTTGAATATAATTACTCATATCCAATGATTTTTTCATTGGTTTTATCCAAAGAGAACTTGTGAAATAGTGGAAATGAATTTTTCCAAATTGTTAAGAAAAGTTTAGAATATTCAGAATGAATAACTGAAAATTATTTGAATACATTAAACTATTTGGGGGAAGCAAAAACTAAATCTGGAAAAGGATATGGCAAACCACTTCAGTATCTTTGTCAAGAAAACCCCATGTGGGCTCACAAAGAGTTGGACACAACTGACATGACTGAACAGCAATAAGGAAACAAAAGATATGCTAGTATAATGAGACAAAATAAAAATATAAAATTCATCATTTTTGGAATAAATTTAATATATTAAGCAACTAATGGCTAATTGCTTAACCTCTCCCAGTCTTAGCTTTTTCATATGTAAAATTAAGGAGTTAGGTTAGATGACCTTTATAGTCTCTGCCAACTCTAAATTAATGATCCTATAATCCATGATTTCATCATTGTGAGTACTCCCTAAACTGACTCAACTGCATTAGTAAACTATTCTCATGGGCTTCTATTGTCAAAAAAAAAAATTATGGTGCTGAGATCACCTTTCTGATAGTAAAACTTCCTGAAAGTAAGTAGGTCGATCCTTCACAGACCCTTAACCACAACCTGTTCAGTCCTACCAAGGCTTGTGCTCCAATAAATTAGCTTTGGAGAGTCCAGGGTTAGCTCTGTGTCATAATTTGGCATAAAAGAAGGACTTTCAGTGCAGGATATTTAGAAAACAAAAATCTTATTATATTTTTCAACAACAATAGTCTTCCAATGTTGCTATATGGCTATGAATAATGTAATAATGGCATAATCTCAGAAGAATTCAAATCACAGATGACCTAAAGGGCAAGGGAAAATCATAATGATCATAAGTAAAGGGCAATATTGCCACAAATGGATTATTTTAAAAATATGAAAAATCTAATCCAATTAAGTTCAAAAACACAAGCATTTAGTAAGCAACTACTATATGCAAAGAATTAAGTAAGATCCTAGGAATATAAAGACAGAAATGAAATGATTCCTCACCTCTAGAAATTTATATACCAATGAGGAAGAAAAGCCAAACACAGGAACTGGGTGGCACAGCGGAATGAGTGCTGGACCTGGAGTTAGGAAGGTTGGAGTTCAAATCTAGCCTCAGAGACTTAATAGCTGGGGGACCCTGGGTCTGCCTCAGTTTCCTCATCTGTAAGATGGAAATAATACCCACTTTCCAAGGTTATTATGAGGATATAATGAGGTAATATTTGTAAAGGACTTTGCAAACCTTTAAGCACTATATGAATGCTAGCTCTAATAATTGGATAAGCTAGATGGTATAGTAGATAGATAGAATGCTGTGCCTCAAGACCCAAATTCAAATCCAACCTCAGATACTTACTTGCTATGTGACACTGGGCAAGCCACTTAACCTCTATTAGCTTCAGTTTCCTCATCTCTAAAAATGGGGATAATAATGTACCAATCTTGCACAGTTGTTGTGAAAATCAAATCAGATAGAATTTGTAAGGTCCTTAGTACAGTGCCTGGAACATAATAGGCAACATATAAATTTTAGCTATTATGATGCACAAAATAAGACAAAGGAATTCCAATGGGGAAAGTATTAACAACTCGTGATGGTAGGAGGCTGGGGGTCAGGAAAGATTTTGTATAAGAGGTGGCACTTGAGTTATGTCTTAAAGTAATTGAGGGATAGCTAGAGGCAGAAGTAATGAAAGATTATATTCCAGACATGGCAGTTTACCTGTGTACAACTTCCAGGGTGTGGTATGGAGAACAGCCCAAGCACCAATTTAACTGAAATAGAGAGTCTGAGAAAGACAGTAATATAAAATAATACTGGAAAGGTAGGCAGGAGTCAAATTGTGGAGGTCCATAAATGCCAGGCTTAAGATTTTGTATTTATATTTCAGATGATAGGAAGCTATCATAGATTTTTGAGCAACGAACACAGACCTATGTTTCAGAGATAGCATTAGTATTGATCAACTATGAATGACTTAGCTCTTCTCAGTAACACAGTGATCCAAGACAATTACAAAGGACTCATGATGAAAAATGCTATCTACATCCAGATGAAGAACTGATGGAATCTGAATGCAAATTGAAGCATACTTTTTTCAATTACTTTACTTTTTCCATGTTTTTTTTCCTTTTGATCTGTTTCTTCTTTCATGACTGTGACAAATGTGGAAATGTTTTACATAATTGTAGATATATAACCTCTATCAAATTGCTTACCATTTTAGAAGAGGGGAGGGAGAAAAACTTGAAACTCAGAGTCTTGAAAAAAGGAATGCTAAAAGAAGAAGAAATATCATTATGCCTACTAATGTGCAAGATAATGGGGAGAGGTGAGAGTGGAGGCAGGGAGACCAATTAGAATCATAGATCTAGATTTTTAAGGAACTCAGAGGCCATCAATGCCAACCCCCTCATTTTACATATGAGGAAACAGGTCCAGGGAGGTTAAAGCCAAGTGATTAAGGACTTTTATCTCTAAACCCACCCTTCTTCTCTCTGAGGGAGAAAAGGAGAGAAGGGGGAAATCTTCGGCCTCTTTCTCTCCCAAAAAGCCACACAAGGTGATTACAACCAATAGAAAAGAGACAGGGGCTCCTAGTGGGGAGGGATATGTAGGAGAAAGAGAAAAAAACATATTCTTGTCCTAATTCTACTTTGGGGACTTTAGCTATGAAATACATAGGATAAACAATTCATAAATGTTACCAGGTTGTCTTCTTGACCACTAAATAGGATTGAAATCTTAGCTTATATAGTCTGTTAAATATAAAAACTTCCTGAAGGCTAGCCCCCATGCCCTTAGCAATGGAGAATGAACTTTATCTAAAGGGAGCTTATCTAAGCTCAAGAAAAAGTAAACCTTTCATAGAGAAAGACTAATGTAAAGGAAGTTCAAGCTCTTGCTGAAAAAAATCTCCATTTTGGCAGAAAGAAGAGAAGAGAGAAGATGCCCTCTAGAATATCTTCAGAGACAATAGAGGATGAGTCCACTGTCCCTGTGATTCACTCTGGTTTCACTCTGGATTCACTCTGATTGCTGGTACCCAATAGGCATCTGATTTCACTTGAACAGACTCTAGGTGCTCTCTCTCTCTCTCTCTGTCTCTCTCTGTCTCTCTCTGTCTCTGTCTCTGTCTCTGTCTCTGTCTCTCTCTCTCTCTGTCTCTCTGTCTCTCTGTCTCTCTCTCTCTCTCTCTCTGTCTCTCTCTCTCTCTCTCTCTGTCTCTCTGTCTCTCTGTCTCTCTCTGTCTCTCTGTCTCTCTCTCTCTCTCTCTCTGTCTCTCTCTGTCTCTCTCTCTGTCTCTCTTTCACTCCCCTCCCTTCCTCCTTCATTCTCTACCCCCCTGTAATGTTAATGGGATTTAAGATCTTCCCTGCCCATTAACAGGCCTCAGATGGAGTCCATTATGGGAAGCTTGCTTAGGGTAGACTTGCTTGTAGGAAGGCTCTCACACCTTTTGCTAATTTCTAATTAAGCACTGAGTGAGGAGGGTTGTGATGCCTTCTGGCTCTGAGAAGCATATATATACAATCTGAGTTGGTATTTTGCTTTGGGGGCTCATTTATGAGAAGGATCTTGTGATTCCCTGGTCAAGATTCTGAGCAGCCTTATGTTCAGAGCTCCCTGACTGCTCAGATGTAAAGGCTCTCTTGATCCAAGGATGTATGTAAAGTGTATAGCAATATTACTTTGATTCAGGCAGTTAGAGCCCTGTCTGTTGGTTTTTATTTCTCTACTTGTATTTTCTCTGAAATTCAGGGTGCTTTTCCCCTGAACTAGTGAATGTAATTTTAAAAAGATTGTTGACCTCTTAAAAAGCTATCTTTCCTAGTAAAGCAGATCTACGAACCTATGCTAGCAGCCATCCTGGGTATGCCAATGTGGTTGTCGATACACCCCTCCTTTCTCTTTCTCTTTTCCCCCACCCCATGCCTATATCTATGTGCCCTCAAACCTTACATAGCCCCACTAATTCTCAAAAAAATATGAATTATCTGCCAGAGAGAAAACAACTATACCTGAATCCACAGGACAAGAAAAGAAGAAACCCCCAAATTTAACAGCCTTATTAATTAACACTGGATAACTAATCCTTAAGACATTCACATAGCACCCTTCCCTCACCAACTTTCACACTATGGTCAATTGTACAATCTGATGAGTCTTTGCCAAGGCCATATCCCATTGCAACAAGAGGCAGAAATTGACTCTGCCTAGATCCATAAGGAGAAGGAGAACAATCAAAGGAGCAGGGCTCAGGTTTCCCTATGATTGAGGTAGTCCTTAGCTTAGGGAATGATAAAAGAGCAGAAACTCTGTCCACCCTGTCCTCCCCCAACTTTGGCAAAAGCAGCAGATGCTGTTTTAGCTCAATCAGAGAACTAACAGATACAGAGCACTGGGACAGGGTCCAACACACATGGCTGCAGTGGGCCTAAGGAAAAAGGGGACTGGAATCAACCTGGCGCCACTTCTATTCCCCCAGAAACAGCTGAGACTCCGAAAGTAAATTCCCCAATACTGGAGGAGGTAAAGACAGGGTTTCTCTCTAGCCCTGGGGATATACCCATCATCAACATGGGAGGATTCAAAAAAGAGAAAAGGGGAAAGATTTGGGGAAAAGGCTAAAAAGACCAAAGTCTTCAAAAGGAAGAAAATTGAATTAAAGACTAGAACACAAGCATATAAATCAACAGAGAGAATACTAAAAAGGAAAGGTGATGCCCGCACCCTTGTGGCATGATGAACTAGAGGACTATAAAATGAATGTGGGCCAGGCGGAGACTGAAAGCATTCATATGTTTATTGCTTGTATGCTAATCAAATCCCAATTAAGCATCTGAGGGTTAGGGTTTATATACTGTAGCTGAAGCATTTACATCATACTTTCTCATGGGAAACTTTACATAGTTTGTTACATGAGGTACCTAACTTGCAACTTTGCAGGAGGCTACTCCCATGGGATGCTTCCCTGCTTTATTATCTCATGCATCACTGCTTTATCTGTATCACTCAAGCAGGCCAGAATGTTCCGAGCCTCCCCAGCATGCAAGGATGAATGGAGGGTGGTGAGTCAATACTCTGAGATAATGGGCCCAGGCAGGTGGGAACAAGCTCAAGGGGGACCTTGGCCTGGATTTGCACCTATGGCAGATCCCTCAGAGCTAACCCTCAACATTGCCCCCCCACACACACACACAGAAACGTGAGTACTAAAATATCAAAAGGATTTTAAATTTCTACAAATAAATATTATACAACAAAGGCAATTGAACCAAATACCTAATAAAACACAGAACTGTATGGAATCCCAAGAGATCATGGAACCACAATAGTATGTTCTAGAATAGTAAAAAGAAAGGAACACTTTACATGAAGTTAGAAAGGAAGAAATGCCAAAAGTTATGACCTTAACAGCAAAAATAATTAACAAAATAGAAAAACTTGAATCCTCAAAGAAACTAGCATGTAACAGATTGAGAATACAAATACACTGAAGCGAAGAACAATATAATAGAAGAGAAACAAAAGGAATGCATGACTTATATGTAAACAAAAGACTTTGTTCTCAAAAACAATGCATAACAACTTAAGCACTGAAGGTCTCCCAGAAGAACATGAAAAATCAAAGACCAGAACACCATAACATAAGAAACAATACAAGAAAACCGCTCAGAACTTTTGAATACAGAAAACAAAGTTCCAATCAAAAGAATCCACAGGTTGTCTCTAGGGGAAAAAAAGTTCAAAATCCAAAATACTAACTTCATATGCTATAAAGAAAGAGAAATTCATGGGGTGGCTAGGTGGCACAGTGAATAGAGCACTGGCTCTGGAGTCAGGAGGACTGAAGTTCAAATTCGACCTCAGACACTTAACACAAAACTAGCCATGTGACCTTGGGAAAGTCATTTAACTCCCATTATCCTGACCTCTCCCCTCCAGAAAAAGAAATTCAAATAACATTTAAGTAAACTATTAAACACCTGCTAAAAACCACAGGAGGAAATGGAAATAAACATGTATATTGAAAAGCAAAAGCACTCAAGACACAATTCAAAAAATTGCAAAACATTCAAAAGACCTGTGAATTGGTCAGGAGAGGCAGCTCAAACTTGGTGCTTTATAAACTTTAAATTCTGTGAGGAACCCAAAAATATTATTATGGATTTTTTTTAAGTATGTAGAGACCATGAGCCAAAGGATAAAAGTTCAGAATAGACCAAAAGAGAAGGGAATTAATACAGAAGAGGCAAAGAAAGCCTCTTCAGAAAAAGACCTAATAAACCAAAGAATTTAAAAGGAAAGAGGTTAGGAAGACTTTTAAACTACAGCCAGTTCTTGCTTTACATAAGTGGGCCATTACCCAGACCTCTAGTTAATGTAAATTTGTGTGTTGATACTGGGGTGGGGGAGGGTTTAAAGCAGGTAGGAAGGGGGGTCCCTGCCAGTGAGGGAAGGGGCTACCCAAGGTTAAAGGACAAGTGGGGCCTGGGGAGAAGGCCAAGCAGGAAGAGGAATGTACTGGGGTGGGGCCATCCATGTGGGAGTCCGGGGTGAAACCCAGAGGAAGAACATGAGGACATGAGCGGGGAGAGGCAGATACAAAGTCAGACTGGAGAGGACTGGTGGCAGAGCATGGGTGAAGGAAGGGTGGGGCATGGGCAGAGTGGGCAGGACATGGGCTGAGGAAAGTCTCCTCTGTAGGGTGGTATAGGTTTCAAATCAAGCTCCTGATCCGGTGGTGGTGGCATCTCTATCCCAGGTGTTCTTTTGTTTTCACTTGGAGAAGTTTATTTTTTTAAGTTTTATTTGTTTTTCAGAGTTTTGTGGGGTATTTTTGGTGGGGGGAAGACACGGGAAGGATGGAGCTGAGGGGCAAGAGCAGAGAAAGAGCACAGTACCGTAAAGTTAATGTAGGTCAATTTGGGGGGCACTGTGGCTTTCTTTTAGAATTCTTTACTTAACATGGAATTTGCATAGCACAAATTTACTTGAGAACCCTCTGTAATCACTGAGCTGAAAGGGGAAAGGGCAGGTAAGAGGAAGAGGGGAAGAATTGGATAACTAAAAAAAAATAAGTAAAATTCTAAAACTAGGAAAAGGGTTGACAAAGTGATGAATTAGAAGGGAAAGGATGAATCAAAATAGATTAAGCAAAATTATTGTAGAGACAGGTAGGAGAGCAAAAAAAAAAGTCCTAATTGATAAAAATTTCTACAGACAAAAATGGAAGAAAAAAACCTCATTTACATTAGTAAATGCGAATGGATTGAACAATCCAATAAAACAAAAATAACAGGTTGGATAAAGTAGAGGACCACGGCCAGTGGGGTTCTAACCCTGATGGCTGAATAAGCCCTCTCAGCATAAGACTCTGCTAACCAGGCCGGGATTGGTTCCCCAACCCCCAGGAAGGCTCACAGGCATGGGCTTCTCGTCCCCCGTGAAAAGTGTGGTATGCACTCCCAGATTGGGAACAAGGATGCTCACAGTGTTCTCAGGTGAAACTATCATAATGTTGCAATGTAGTATTAACTAGAAGCCTTGGGACAACTCCATTTTGTTCTAGGGAGATTTTTGGGAGGTTTGGAACATCCTCCCTGGTACTTGTACCCTGATAACAAGGATAGAGTGCATGGCCTTCAGGTCACATATGAGGCAAATGGGAACTAGGGCAATGGTGTAATCCCAAAGACAGTGGCTTATGATGACTATACAGTTTTACACTATATATACTGAACTCTTAGCTGAATAGAGTTGATTTAGTTTTCCACCATACTGGAGTCCTGTCTAGTTTATGATTGTCAATCTCTGAGTAAGAAACTCTTTTGAAATCTATCATTTCACCTAACTTTTACTTCTCAGCTCTGCTGCTGGCCGGCAGGGCTCCTATCTATCAGTATCTCAGACACTGCCACAGAAGGGTAGGGGTCCCTGGGTGGGGTTGGCTTCCCACAGGATAAGAAAACAAAACCTCACAATTTGTTGCTTACAAGAACCACATTTATAAATCAAAGATATATTTAGAATAGGAAGCTAGGTGGCTCATTGGATAGTGCACTGGGCCTGGAGTGAGGAAAACTTGAGTTCAAATGTGAACTCAGACTCTTATTAGCTGTGTGACCCAGGGTAAGCATTTTACCTCTGTTTTCCTTAATCCACTAGCAAACCACTCCAATATTGTTAGCCAAGAAAACCTCATAAACATTATTGGTGTGCTATGATTCATGGGGTCACAAAGAGTTAGACACTACTGAACAACAACCTATATAGAATAAAAATGGGAGTCTAAAATAGAATTTTGATGCATCAGGTAACAAATATTCACCCTATGAAGAGATAAATGAGGAAATTATATCAAGATTAAAAGAAACAAACGATGAGTTAATATCAATATTAAACTTAGGTATTCCAAATACCATTGTGTCTAAATTTATAAAGGAAAAATTAATTATAAAAGACAAAGATAGTAACACAAAAGTAGTAGGAGAATTTAATGATCCTCCTGCAGAATTGAACTAATCTAACAAAGCTAAGCAATAGTGATGTGGTTAATGCGGTTCAGAGAGATGTTGTCCAGAAAGAATTCAGGAGGCAGATACTCTTCTAGTCAAGAGGGCTTTACTCACACAAAAGTGGTGGGCTAGTCCTTAGGGGTACTAGCAATTTGGAGAAGGGCAGGGGCTTGCTTTTGTACAGAAGTTTTGGGCACTCACCTAGGAGTGGAATATGCTCCTGTGTGGTCAGTTAATCATAAGGAAGGGGAAAAGGAAGGAGAAACAGTTGTGCTGGGTATATTCCAAAACAGTTTGAAGTTATGGTCACAAAACAGGGAACTTAGCTTGCAACATTCAAGGATATGGTCACAGACTATAGGGGTTAATCACATATGCATAGTATTGGCTAAAATAACAAGGTTTTCTCCTGTTACTGGGCAGGTTTAGACTTGGGCAAGGCTCTAGTTGTTGAACACAAGTCAGCCTTATCAGTAGGGATAATATAGCATTGAACAAATGTTGAAGAATTTAGAGCTAAAATATTTACTTTATCACTTCAATGATACTAAGGAATATACATTATTTTACAGGCCTGCACGACACTTATGCTACTTTTGACTATGTATAAGTCACAGAGGAATACAAAGGATTGTAAAAGGTAGAAATACTAATCACATCTTCCATAAACCATGTACAATAAAAATAGTATTCATTTCGGGGAGGACAAACAAAAGTCACAGACTTTAAGTAGTCATAAATAGCAAGTGTTTGAAAGAATAAATCATAGAAATAATAATAATTATTTTATCAGTCTTATTTTCATCAATAATAAGAAAACAAAAGGAAGGTGACAAAATAGAAAAAAGAAGATTAATGAGCTAGATAATGCATTTTAAAAATTTAGAAACTCAAAAAAATAAAAAATAAAACCAAAATAAGTACAAAGAAGGAAATCTTGAATATTAAAGAAATATATAAATTGGAACTCAACAGGATTGTAGAATTCATAGACAAAACTAAAACCTATTTCTTTGAAAACACAAATGAACCTAATACCCTCTTACCTAACCTGTTAAAACAGAAGACCATTTTCCCAGAATCCATGCTTTGCCCTTTTCAAGGTGGAGGTCCTGGGCTTTGTGACATTGAAAATGGAAAGGGGGGGGGTGCTAAAATTCCAAGAGTGCATACCCAAAGTCCTTGTGAAGTGTTAAGCATTGAGCAGCCAGAACAGCAGTTCCAGGGTCTTGCCATGTGATGGCATTTTGTTTTACCTCTTCCCCAGTATCTTTGCCACTTGATCCACCATCCCACAAAGGAAGGTATAACCTTTGGGGGCACAGTTGGGGCCAGTTTCTAAGAGGCTCTGAGTATAGATGCCCCAAGGATCAGAGTGGTTGCACATTAAGATCCCAGATAAGAGGATGTTCTCAAGAGATCAATAAGAGTGTTGTAGCTAAAAGGGCCTGTGGCAGTGCAAATTAACTTAGAAGTAGAGTTTTAAAAGGGGGTCCCCTAGGAGGGATAGAGTCATAGGTGCAAGTGGGAAGTGCTCCCTGAGCACAGTTGGTACAGCTGACTGAGGTGAAGTTCCAGAGGCACTTATCACTAGCAGTATCTGCACAGGTAGTACAGGTCAAAAGAGCAGTGGAAACATTTACAAGCCCTCCTTCAACAGGGGTATTAACCTGAGAGCTTATCTCCAAAGCAAGGGAATATTCCCTTGTTGAGAAGCAGGGTGTCAGGATGGAAAGACTAGTCCACAAAGGAGTCACCAGCACAAATAGGATGACAAAAATCTCTAAGGGGGTCCCATTAGGGAGGGGAACTTTTGCAAAGATTGCATCTGGTCAGAGATGAGGGGTGCTCTATGGGTGTGAATGGCATACCCAACAATCCTGGACTCCTCTCTGGCCTACTGAGTATCCCAGTTTAACTAGGGAGTTATCCTCCCATTTGTGGAGGACTAGTGATCTCAAAGCATCAAGAAGAAGGAAAAAAAGAACAAATGTTATCATTGTCTTTATGGCTATGGCAAAGTCAAAACATAAGAGAAGAAGGGCACATATGATTTCACTTCTTTCCATCCACCTGTCCACTGGAGGGGGCCAGGTACTCTTCTAAACAGTAGCTTGAGGTCCTCCATGAGTTAACAGGTATATTCCAGAGTCTCTGAAGGGGAAGCAAGAGGTGACATTGGTTTAATCCTAGTACTATAAGTCCACCTGGAAAGGCCCTCAAGTTTTACTGCCATTGGGGTAGTGAATATGACACGGTAGGGTCCCTTCCAATTGACATCTAATTGTTCTCCCTTTCGGGTTTTCCATGACTTTAAATATACCCAGTATCCAGGTTATACTGGAGCCAGATTCTCCTTTTCATTACCAAGAGATTTTGGAAGGAGCTTGTTAGCATATTCTTTCTGTTAAGACATTCTTGACTGCTCCTCACTGAGTTGCGAATTGGGTGACCAAATGCTGTTCTGGGTCTATAAGGATATCAGATGTTAGGAAAAGTCTCCCACACTGGAGTTCAAAGGGGCTAAGCTTGATATTTTCCTGAGGTATAATGTGAACTCTGAGCAGTCCAACTGGGAAATTTTTTACCCAATCCTCATGAGTCTTTATGTTTATTAAGGACCTGCTTGAGGGTCCTTACTATAATGAATGATTCATCTTCTCTACTTTCCCAGAGGATGGATATAAGGCAGAGTGAAGATGATAAGTGATTTTTGGTGCCTCTGACACAGCTTGTCTGTAAAGTGAAGGCTGGGCCATTGTCGTTGTAAGGAGCTAGGCAAGCCAAATTGAGGAATAATCTCCTTTAATAGGAATTTTGATACCTCCTAAGCCTTTTCAGTTCTGCAAGAATAGGCTTCTAACCAATTAGTAAAGGTACCAACAAAAACCAAAAGCAATTTGAACCCCTACGTGGGGGCATACGTGTAAAGTCTATCTGTGAGTCTTCACCTGGTAGATACAAGTTTTAAAAGAGAAGGAGGTCTGACTGCCCCATAAGAAATTGCTTGGACACAAGTTGGGCAAACTTGACAGACTTGCCAGATGGTACAGTAAAAATAGTTTTTATCACGGTCTGGAAGACATTCTTCCCTAGGTGTGTGGCCTGATGTAAGCTAAAAAGAAGCTTCCACTGGCTTTCCTCTGGAATAAGAAGTTGTCCTGAAGGTGTCTGAAACCACTTAGAGGGAGGAAGAGAGTATGCCCTCTCTTTAGCAAAGGACAGCTCTTGGGGACTGTAGGAAGGTATGAAGGAATCACAGAGCTATGGAAGTAAAGGAGCCAGTACAGTTGGTGGGCAGCATTCTTTGCTGGAGTGTTGGCCAATTGATTTCCCACAGCCTCTGGTGGTCTTTGCAAAATATAACAGCTATCTCATATGGTTTCTGAATAGCTTGGGGGAGATGTAATACCTCTTGTGTATGTTTGATACAGGAATTCTTTGCTGTCAAATATCCCCTTTCCTTCCAGATTGCCCCATAGGCATGTACAGAACATGGAAGGCTTATTCTGAATCAGTAAAAACATTCACCCTTCTACTTTCCCCTAGCTCTAGGGCTCTAGTGAGTGCTATTCTGCTTTCTGGGCAGAGGTCGCAGGGGCCAGGGGGTTGACCTCTATGGTGTGGTGGAGGCTGACTATTGCATACCCTGCTCTCCTCACCCTTTGTTCAACAAAGTTAAACCTATCAGTTTACCACTCTGCCTCTGGATTATAGAGAGAGAGAGAGGGCGATCCTTAAGATCAGGTCAGCTAGAATAGACTGAAATGGAGCATCTGAGTGGTTGCTGTCTGGGAGAAAGGCTACCGAGTTGAGAGTGCGGTATACCCACAGAGTTAGATTGGGGTAGCTAAGAGCAAGGCCTGACATTTAGTGAACCTGCTGCTAGACAGCCACTGATGATTTTTTGCTTCCAGGATGCTGTAGATGCAGTGGGCCATCAGAACTTCCAAGGGTTAGCCATGGTTTAGAGACTTCTTCAATTAAAACTCCCATTGCAGCTACTGCCTGGAGGGAGGCATGGAAGCCGTCCAGCAGCCACAGAGTCAACTTGCTTTGAGAAGTAGGCAACTGGCCTGGGGTCAAGTCCTATGCACTGTGTTAGGACTCCCAAAGCCTGGCCTCTCTTTTCATCAACATACAGAGTGAAAGGTTTGTCTAGATTGAGTAGAGCAAATGCTGGAGTGGTGATAGGTTTAGTTTTCAAGATCTTTTCAATGCCTTGAGCAGAGGTTCCCAAACTTATTTGGCCTACTGGCCCTTTTTAAAAAACTTACTTAGCAACCCTAATTCCCATCCCCACCCTCCCGCCCCAGCAGATATCTACTTTCTTTAACCTTTTAGTGTTTTTTTATTTGCATCATTTCTAAAAATATAATTTTTAAATGACACATCTTAATTTAATAATTTATTGTAAATTTGTGGGTTTTTCCTATATTGAAATTTTGATGAAGTAATATTGAATCATGTAACCAACCATATAACATTGTATTTACAAGTCATTACACATACATATTCTTGCTAATGCATGCTAGACTTCCCAACATGCTCACCTGCCAATACTTGCTTATTAATAGACCTATAGGTGGACTTGACCACTGATGGGTTATTAACTTGCATTTTTTGTGATTATTTGGAAAATAATATAATCACTATGATTTTAACTGTTATACACCAGATAAAACATGTATTAACAGTTTTTCAAAATTTTCTTCTCTTCTTTCTTCATGCTTTTACCACCCCCTTATTTTTATTCAATGCCCCCCAATTATACCTGAGGCTACTACCCCCCACCTCATTCCAGTACACCCCAGAGAGTGGTATTGCCACTTTGGGAACCTCTGCAAGTGAGTCAGGTCCTTGAGTAGAGTCATAAAGGGGTTTAGCAAAAAGATCAAAATTGGGGATCCAAGAGTCTACAAAATTCAGGCATGCCCAAGAAAGGTGTAGTTGCTTTTAAGTGGCTAGAACTGGGATAGACACATTTCCTCTCTGATATTAAGGAGCAAGAAGTGGCCATTAGTTCATGGCCCAGATTCTTTTTGGTTTGACATGCTATTTGGACTTTGTTTAGAGAGATCCTATAGACTCAGGTGCCCAAGAAATTAAGAGCTCCTTTGGCAGCAGCCAGAGAAGTCTCCTGAGTGGGGCTGCATATGAGAACATCATCCACATACTGAATTAAACTACTATATGATAGTTACAGGTCCTTTAAATTGTTTCCCAAGGTCTGGCCAAATAGATGGGTGCTATGCCACAAAACTTGGGGCAAAAGTATTTATGTTAGTTGGCATGGATTTGATTTTCCAGAGGGTGTCCATTCAAAGGCAAAAATAAACTATGAGTCTTTGTGAAGAAAATAACATCTTTGAGATCTAGGGTGGAAAACCATTGGGTACTCCCAGGAATCTAAGTGAGTATAGTATATGGGTTAGGGACTTTGGGGTGGATAAGTATAACAGCTTCATTAATGGCCCTGAGATCTTGAACCTTTTGATAATCCCCACTGGACTTTCTTACAGGAAGGACAGAGTTATTGCATGGGCACTGAAAGGTATTCCATACTTAAGGAATCTCTCAATCAGTGGTTGTAGTCCCTTCTAGGCCTCAGACTTAATTAGATATTGGTGCCAGTGAGCGGTCTTGGAGGCAAATGACGACTGTGTATATCACTAATTCAGTACCCACAGTTCCTGCTATAAATATGCAGGTGTATTCCCAGATTTGAAAGCAAGATACAACAGACTCTCTTCTTTCAAGACAAAA
The DNA here is from genome assembly GCF_028583685.1 of Petaurus breviceps papuanus. Taxonomy (NCBI): domain Eukaryota; kingdom Metazoa; phylum Chordata; class Mammalia; order Diprotodontia; family Petauridae; genus Petaurus; species Petaurus breviceps. Next base: position 22,827,247 of record NW_027186492.1, read on the forward strand.
CCAAGACATTTATTCAAACACCAGAGAGCCAAATCCATCATAGTAACAAAAAGTCTATACACATTGCCAGTGCAGAAAGCACCAACATCCCAAGTGTTCTTTTTAAGACAAAGTCCATAAGCATCACCAAAGCAGGGAGCACAAACATTCCAAGCCTTCCCTCCATCGGGCCTCCCCACAAACAAGCAAAATGCCCCTCTGTAAGGGTTATGGGATTTAAAGATCTCCCATGCCCCATGGACGTGCTGACATAGCAGAGCAAGAGAAAGTGAAAAGCCGAGCTAACGGTCCTGCAGTTGGCAATTGGCGGCGGTTGCCTTTTTTTTTTTTTAAGTTAGGACCCCTGCTGAGCACTGCCAGGGGCCGGAGCTGCTGGGAGCGCACTGGGTGGTTGCTGTGAGTGGGGAGAGGAGGACCTTTGCCTGAGGTAGCCTGTTCTGTTTTAAAGGCTTGAGAATGTGGGTGCTTTCTACTTTATCTACCTGTGCCAATGTCATAACTACTCTGATGGCTTTCACTTTCTGGTTTTGGGACTCAGTCTTTTGGTATCTTAATAAATTTTCTAGTTTATTTCCCCAAATGGCAAACCTGATGTATTTTGTGATGGATAATTATATCAGCATATTTGTAATCTCTATAGGCATTGTGAATATGGCATTGCTGATACACCCTCTCTCACTCACATTAGCTGCTCTGCTCTGGTCTGCCTGCTCTCTCTCTTCCAGCTCTACCTCTTTCCCTCTCAGCTCTGCCTCACCCACACTTCCTGTACCACCCCTTCCTGCTCCACCCATTTGGCAAGCTCCTCCCACTGCAGGTCCATGTGACTTAGGCTCATGTGACTCAGGCTTCCACAGGACTCAGGCCCAAAGCAGGTCACATGGGCCTATTGAGGATGGGAAAGATCTTTCCATTCCCATTAACATCACACTGGGGTGATATAAGAAGCTCATCAAGGAATTCGCTGATCCCAGATAACCTGCTCAATTGTCTCCCATACTTCTGGGGGAACATAGGGAGGTCCAGTGAGAAGAGGCAAAAGGGAGAGTGGAAGCTTACCTAGAGAAAATTGGCTATCCAATTTCATTCTCAAGTTCCTTCCCAACAAGGGGGCAGGAAAAAAGGAGAGAATAAGGAAGGAGTGGTTAAACAAAAGATCCTCCAATAGGCAGTGCAGAGGGTACTATGTTTCACCACATAATTGTTGCAGATTTTATGCTAACATTTTTTGCAAAAAAGTGGGCTGCAGCCATTATGTGAAGCTTATTTTTAAAAATTTGTGCCAGTATTACTTAAAAATCATTTATTACTAAACTCTTTGGTTCAAGATTGGGATGCACAGAATACTCATGAAAATACATTAAAACTGAATAGTCCAAATTGATGCACATCATTTCTTCATGACAGTTTAACAAACATTTTTTTCTGATCTGAAAAATAAAGTTAACACATTAGTTGTTATTTATTTGTGCATTATACTCAAAATATTTTTCCAATTTATTTATTTTTAGTTTTCAATATTCATTTCCACAAGATTTTGAGTTACAAATTTTTCTCCCTCTTTCCCCTACCCCACCGCAAAATAGCTAGCCTACTGAATACACCTTTCCCTAATCTGTTCTCTCTTATATCCTCCCCCATTCTCCCCCCCTCCAACTTTCTAGGAAGGCAAGATGGATTTCTATACCCTGATACCTGTATATCTTATTTCCCATTTGCATATAAAAAATTGCGGGTTTTATATATATACACATTTGTTTTTAAAACTTTGAGTTCCAGACTTTTCCCCTTCTTCCCTCTTCACTCACTCCACTGGGGAGATAAGCAATTCAATATAGGTTTTACATGTGTAGTTACACAAAACATTTCCATAGTAGGTGTATTGTGAAAGACTAACTATATTTCCCTCCATGCTATCCCACCCCTCAATTATTCTATTTTCTCATTTGACCCTGTCCCTTTTCAAAAGTGTTTGCCTCTAGCTACCCTCTCCCCTAATCTGCTCTCCCTTCTATCACCTCCCCTCTTATGCCCTTCCCCCCTATTTTCCTGGAGGGTAAGATACCCAATTGAGTGTGTATGTTATTCCCTCCTTAAGGCAAATTCAATGAGAGTAAGGTTGTCCCATTCCCTTTCACCTTCCTGCTCTTCCCCTCCATTGTAACAGTTTTCTCTTGCCTCTTTTATACAGATAACTTACCCTAATCGATCTCTCCCTTTCTCCTTTTCCTGAGATATTCCTCTTTCACCTCTTAATTTTAGTTTTTAGATATCATCCCTTCATATTCAACTCGTCCTGTGCCCTCTGTCTATGTATACATGTACATACATATGCACTCCCTCACATATATACACACATATACCCTCCTATACACACACACACATATATATATATATATATATATATATATATATATATATTAAATATATTCCCTTCAACTGTCCTCACACTGAGAAAAGTCTTATGAGTTACGATTATCGTTTTTTCCATGTAGGAATGTAAATAGTTCAACTTTAATAAGTTCCTTATGATTTCTTTTCCCTGTTTACCTTCTCATGATTCTCTTGCTTCTTGTATTTGAAAGTCAGATTTTCTTTTCAGCTCTAGTTTTTTCATCAAGAATGCTTGAAAATCCTCTATTTCATTGAATGACCATATTTCTCCCTGAAGCATTATACTCAGCTTTGCTGGGTAGATGATTCTTGGTTTTAGTCCTAGCTCCTTTGACCTCCAGAATATCATATTCCAAGCCCTTCAGTCCCTTAACGTAGAAGCTGCTAGGTCTTGTGTTGTCCCGATTGTGTTTCCACAATACTCAGATTGTTTCTTCCTGACTGCTTGCAGTATTTTCTCCTTGACCTGGTAACTGGAATTTGGCTATAATATTCCTAGGAGTTTTCTTTTTGGGATCTTTTTCAAGAGGTAAATTGGTAAATTCTTTCAATTTCTATTTTGCCCTCTGGTTCTAGAATATCAGGACAATTTTGCTTGATAATTTCTTGAAAGATGGTGTCCAGGCTCTTTTTTTGATCATGGCTTTCAGTTAGTCCAATAATTTTTAAACGATCTCTCCTGGATCTATTTTCCAGGTCAGAGGTTTTTCCAATGAGATATTTCACATTGCCTTCTATCCTTTCATTTGTTTGGATCTGTTTTATAGTATCTTGAGTCCTCATAAAGTCATTAGCTTCCAATTGCTCCAATCTGATTTTGTTTTTTTAATTGATTTCTTTATTTACTTTTATTTTACAACATTCAGTTCCACAGTCCCCTGAGTTTCAAATTTTCTCCCCCTCCTTCTCCTCTCCCTCCCATGATTGTGGCATGCACTCGAATATAGGATCTATAAATATTTTCACCTTAATCATTAGTCAGGTTGTAAAGAAGGATTATAACTGATGGAATGATCAGTGGGAAAGAGGAAACAAAACAAAACCAGAAAAAGAAACACAGCAAGTAGTTTGTTTCAATCTGCATTCCAACTCCACATCTTTTTCTCTGGATGTGGATATCTCTTTTGATCATGAGTCTTTTGGAGTTGTCTTATAATCTTTCATTGCTGGGAGGAGCCCAGTCTGTTGAAGTTAGTTGTCACACATATGATGTGTCTGTGATTGTGTACATATTTCTCCTGGTTCTGCTCTTCTCACTCAGCATAAGTTTATATAAGTCTCCCCAGGTTATTATGAAGTCTGTCTGCTCCTCATTTCTTATAGTACAGTAGTATTCTATTACATTCATATACTACAACTTGTTCAGCCATTTCCCAATTGATGGGCATCCCCTAGATTTCCAGTTCTTTGCCACCACAAAAAGAGCTGCTATAAACATTTTTGTACATATGGGTCCTCCTCCCACTTCTCTAACCTCTTTGGTATATAACCCTAGAAGTGGTATTGCTGGATTAAAGGGTATGCACTTATTTATAACCCTTTGGGCATAGTTCCAGATTGCTCTCCAGAATGGCTGTATCAGTTCACAAATCCACCAACAATGCATTAGTGTTCCAATTTTTCCACATCCTCTCCAGCATTTATCTCTTTCCTGTTTTGTCATTTTAGCCAATCTGGCCAGTGAGATGTGTTACCTCAGAGTTGTTTTGATTTGAATTTCTCTAATCAATAGTGATTTAGAACATTTTTTTCATATGCTTATAGATACCTTTCAATTCATCTCCTGAAAACTTCCTGTTCATATCCTTTGACCATTTATCAACTGGGGAGTGGCTTGTATTCTTATAGATTTGACTCAATTCTTTGTATATTTTAGAAATGAGGCCTTTAGGGTGGCTAGGTGGTGCAGTGAATAGAGCACCAGCCCTGGAGTCAGGAGGACCTGAGTTCAAATCCAGGCTCAGATACCTAACACACACACACAAAAAAAACCTAGCTGCATGACCTTGGGCAAGTCACTTAACCCCAACTGCCCTCCAAAAAGCAAAAAAAAAACAAAACCAAACACACAAATAACAATAAAAAAAAAAAAGAAATGAGGCCTTTATCACAGACACTGGTTGTAAAAATTGTTTTCCAGTTTTTTACTTCCTTCTTAATCTTGGTAACATTGGCTTTATTTGTACAGAAGCTTTTCAATTTAATGCAATCAAAATTACCCATTTTGCATTTTATAATGTTATCTAACTCTTGTTTCATCATAAAGTCTTCCCTTCTCCATAAATATGAAAAGTAAATTATTCCTTACTTTCCCAGATTGCTTACAGTATAAGCCTTTATACCTAGATCATGCACCCATTTAGACTTGATTTTGGTGTATGGTGTTAGATATTGGTCTACACCCAATTTCTGCCATACTATGTTCCAGTTTTCCCAACAGTTTTTGTCAAATAGTGCATTCTTATCTCCAAAACTGGGATCTTTGGGTTTATCAAACAGTAGATTACTATAGTCATTGGCTGCTGAGTCTTGTGTACCCAATCTATTCCATTGATCTACTACTCTGTTCCTCAGCCAGTACCAAGTAGTTTTGAGGACTGCTGCTTTATAATACAGATTAAAATCTGGTATGGCTAGGCCACCTTCCCTAGCATTTCTTTTCATTAATTGCCTTGATATTCTGGATCTTTTGTTCTTCCAAATGAATTTTACTACTATTTTTCCAACTCTACAATGTACTTTTTTGGTAGATTGATCCAATATAATTTTGAAGGAATTAATCTCTTCAGTGAATTTTTGAAATTCCTTTTCCATCTGGCAAATCAGCTTTTTAAGGCATTCTTCTCCTCATTGTTTTTTTGGGCCTCTTTTGCCATTTGAGTTAGTCTATTTTTTTCTATGCATAGAAAGCCTTTATTTGGTGCATATCTATTTCATTTTTTGTCACAATACAGAGGTAATTAGGACTTAGGTCAGTAGCATTAACTGACAATTTGCTATTTATTAGGCTCCAACAATTAGAGTAATCCAACTTCACATGCTATGTTCAGCACAAAAAGCATGGTGCAGAATTCTGCAAGCACTCTTTGTCTTAGGTGCTGGAGCAGTTTAGATAAGGCTTCCCTCACAAGGTCACTTCCAGAAGGTGAAGAGGCATGTAGCCAGTGGAGGTCTCCCTCAGGTCAGGGAACAGATGAGGAGGGTTAGGCTTAGTACATGTATGTCCCTGAAGCTTAGAAAGTGAACCATAGGAATCTGAGAAGGCTTACATAAGATGGAGAAACACCTTATAAGGCCAAGAAATCAAGAGGTCAGTCCTTCAGTTGTGGGCTCTAAAGTCGTGTTTAGAAAGGACTGAGCAAAGAAGAGCTTTAGAATGGAAAGAGGATCCTTTCCTTGCCTCCTATGCCCTTCCTGGCTTTTTTAGACATCTCTGAAAGGTGACCTAGAGAAGGCCCACAGAGCACTGGCATGACTGGAGTCCGACGTTAAAGGTCCTAGAATCACACAGTAATCACACACTGGGGAGAGTTTGCTCTTCATAAGCTTTTCTACAAACTTGGCTACGAGCACAGGCTTTCTCTCACTGCCAGGAGCCAGGAATTTCTTAATTGTTGCCATATTACTCATTCGAGTTTTAAATTCCTAGAGTAAAGGAAATCCAGAGAGTGCATCAGGGATGATCTCTTCCACCATTAAAATAGCTTCGATCGATTGCACATCTGCCATGTTCATCTGGTTACCCACAGGAAAGTTTTGTCCATGAATCTTTAAAACCTTTTCATCAACAGGGAAGTATCTGTTTTTGGCCTTGTTAGTGTTTTCAATCAGTCTTTTCTCCTGCTCTTCTCCTTTTAGGAAAGGATACAGGATGACTAGCTCCCTCATATCCATTGTTTTCTCTGAGTAGATGATAACTGTTGCTCTCTCCTTTATGACCTTCCCAAGTAGATTGTATTTGTCACCATCATAGTGGAGAATGGCTCTAGACTGAACCAGCTTCATCCCATCAATTTCAACTTGTTGGAACAGCAGGACAGTTGATCTTAACTTTTCTAATTGATCTTTTATTTCAAAAAGTTGTTCTTCAAACTCTACTCCAGCTGTGGCTAAGAGCCATCTGATGGATTCCATTCTGCCCTTTCCATTAAAGTAGTGGAGGACTGGTTTATTTGCCATTGTGATGTTTTGTGTTTTCAACTGCTGTTAAGAAAGAAAGTCACGCGAGCTGGTGTCCAAGAGGAGCAGCTTCTAGGCAAAAAAAGCTAGCTCTACTCTATTTTTTAAGATGTATTTTCTTCAGTAAGGCTATTGATTCAGTTTTCTTCATTTTCTTGCATCATTCTCATTTCTCTTCCCATTTTTTCCTCCACTTCTCTTACTTAGTTTTCAAAATCCTTCTTGAGGTGTTCCATGGCCTGTAACCAATTCGTACTTTTGATGCAGGAGTTCTGACTTTGTTGTCTTCCTCACATTCCATGCTTTGATCCTTTTTGTCCCCAAAAAAGGAATCTATGGTAGGATTGCATTTCCTCTGCTTGCTCATGCTGCCAGTCCATTACTTGACTTTTGAACTCTTTGCCACAGTATAACTCTGCTTTCAGAATGGAGAGAGCTTTGTCCTAAATTGCTGGGGTTTTCACAGCTGCCAGAGCAATTAGGAGGGTGGCCTCCCTGCAGCCCCCACAGGCTTTGGCATCTGGCCACACACTCCAGGACCTCCACCCAAGACCACAATTCAGATCCAAGATGGTTAAAGCAAAAGAAATTATCCTCTGAATGGTCGCTTGGTCCCCCTAGAATCTGCAGGCCAGGAGCTCCTGAGGCAGCCACATGGCACAGCTGCCATGCCTATGCCACTTCTGGCCCGGGGGCAGGAGCCAGACCTTGCTCTTCCATCCACCCCTATTCCAACAGAGTTCCACACTGACCTTTACTTTGTCTTTGGCGTTTATGGGTTGAGAAGTCTGGAAATCTCTGCCACTGCTGGTGCTTCACGCTCCTGAAGTCTGCTCCAACCGCTGCTGGTTAGGACTGCCCTGGAGCCAAAACTGCCCGGCTCACACAGGGCTGGGCTCAGCTCCCAGCTCAGTGAGATAGCCCCTTCCTGCCAACCTGCTGGGCTGCCTTCAGCAGATTTGTTTCTCTCTGTTACTTTGTGGGCTCTGTAGCTCTAAAATTTATATAGAGTCATTTTTTGCATGTATTGGAGGAGGTGGAAGCCAGAGCCATGGGGAAATCCTGTTTCTACTCCACCATCTTCTATAGTCAAATATTACACTTGAGAAAATTTACTACAGCGTTGCAAAGTATGGACTTAAAAAATTTAATCTTCTGGTTCCCAAGATTCTACACTGCTATCACTGGTTTAATTATCTGACATGCTGTCCTCAATGCTACTCTGTCATCACTCTACTACAGTTTTTCATCTTCAGTTCCATCTAGTGCATTCAAACTTGCAGTCTTTTGTGAAGCTTTTGATGACTGTTTCATGCAGTAGGAGGACCCAAAGTTTAATGGCCTGGGTGCACATCAGTTCCAAGGAAGGGCACTTGGTATATGCAGTGGGGCATCCATAGGTGATCACTGCTCATCATCCTCTTGTTGTAGAAACAGTGCAAGTGGTATTTAACTGGTTTGTTTACATATACATCCCAGGACTGCAAGATAGATGTTGAGCCGCTGGTAATGGCTGCCTGTTGCATCTTATTTTCATGGTGAATTTGCTTCACTTCATTCATGATGTGATTTCAGAAACTATCTAAAACAAGCAGTTGGTTGTTTGGCTGTGTGCCGATTGCTCTACCCCACAAAGTTCTAATCCAGTCTACCATGAATTTATAAGTTCATCCAACCTTTTGGTTGCACTTGTACATGAATTCTGGAGGGAAGATGTAATTCTTTTTTTATTATTTTAATTATGGCTATTATTATTATTTTGCTTTTTGGAGGGGGAAAGCAGGGCAATTGGGGTTAAGTGACTTGCCCAAGGTCACACGGCTAGTAAGTGTCAAGTATCTGAGGCCAGATTTGAACTCAGGTCCTTCTGACTCCAGGGCCAGTGCTCTATTCACTGCACCACCTAGCCACCCCACAGCTGTAATCCTTTAGGCATTGTTTTCATCTTGAAACTTATGCAAGTCAGTAACTTCCTTTCACCAGCTGTAATGACAAGCATTACCCTGCACCCTAATTTCTCATTACCATTGTTTTTCATAGATACATTTGATGGTCATTTTACTACAATAGTGCTATTGCAAGGCATATTGGAAAACACTGGAGTCTGATCAGCATTACCAAAAGAGTGTATGAAGTTTCCTGCACATGCACAAGACAAAGCAATAAAAGCTTTCAACCTTGTCAGTGTAATCAGGGGGCAACTTTTGGCATAGTTTGGTTCTTTTCTTCTTCAACAGATTGCATCATTCATTGCATGAATCTTATAACCAATCCACTACTCACCTTAAACTGAGCTGTAAGAGTATTGCATTTGTGACTATTTCACGTGCCTTCATTTGCAACATCTTAAATGATGTACTGCAGCCATTTTTATGCGTTTTGTTGCTATATACAAACACTTCCTCATCAATTTGTGGAAACTTGCCTGTTTTAGGACCTCTAAATGTGCCTCAAGAAAAGTTTGTGTTTTTTAGCTTATCTTTTAGTTTCCAACTTTTCACTCACTGAAAACTGTCTTTACACAGCTCTGTTTCCATGCTGTTCAGCAAACACAATCACTTTCAGCTTGAAGTCCATAGAACAGTTCTTTTATTTACCCATAATCAGAAAGAAATTCTTTGCATGTTAATGTATTGCTGGCAGAAGAACTGTGTACAGCTTAGCTCATGCTGGAAGATGCAATCTTAACCATATCACATGACCTACTCATCACAGCTTCATCAGCCCGCTCACTCCCCTTATGCCTATAGCTCTTCGTTGGACTGGGTGACAATATAATTAGTACTACAGCACTCTAAACAAACCACGCAAGTTGGCTTTCCAAAGTATACTGACAAGGCGTGGGTGCTGAGAATTCTAGGCTAATGGCTCACAATGCACGAGAGATAAGTGAGTATCCATATACCACTGGTGAATACATTGCTGCTCTGTTTACCTTTTAAGCAACATGATGAACAGAATTATATCATGCCACAATTATGCAATGAAACCAATTTTTGGACTGAAAAAACAGGGTGTAACAATTATGCAGTGGTGATATTTATGCCAATGGAATATGCTATGTCTCTTGACAACCCCTAAGTTTCCCATCAATGCTGACAACCCAAAGGCTAGAGGGATGGGTAGGGTCAGAGTATTGGGTCAAAATAGAGAAGGTGAATCCTGCATTGATAAGAAAATCAGAAGTCTTACCTGCCTCATTGGTGGTCACCCAGGAATCAGCCAAAGAAATGGAGAAAGTGGGAGGGAGCCTGGCCAAGTCCCAGGCCCCATCACTCTAAGTCCTAAGAAGACTGAGGGGTAAGGTACTGAGAGGAGACAGCTCAACCACCCTTCCTACCTCAGGGACAGCCCTTCCTCCAGTGTTCCTCTTGTTTACATCTTGGGCACTGTCCTGGTGGCTTCCTCCATGGAGGGAAACTTATTGGACCAGGAGCCCTCCTTTTGGCATCAGAAGACGGTTTTCCCATTGCTCAGTTTACCAGGAGCATTATCAGGGGTTCTGGCTATTATAGTGGCCAAGAGTTGAGCCTGTTCTCTGGTTCTAGTTCTAGTTCTGGGGTTTTTTTCCTCTATTGCAACTAGGTCTCTGTTGTTAAACACTCCAAAGGCCATCTCCATCCATTGGACCTGAAGTGTTTGGAGTCCCATTGCCAATTTCTGCAGATTTCCTTCAAATATCTGGGGCAGACTGACTGAGAAAGTATATGCCAAGAATGGCAGCTCCCTCAGAAGAGGAAGAATCGAGATCGGTGTACTTCTGGAGAGCTTCCACCAGCTGGCCCTGGTAAAGGATGGAGTTTTCGTGAGCTCCAAATAATCTCTTTAAGTCTCTTATAGTTCACTGGCTTCTTTATTCCCTTTTACATGCCTTCCAACAGGCAAGCCTAACATATAGTCTCTCTTTTCCCTGTCCTCATTCTTTTGGTAATCCTGTCTGGGGTTAGTGGTAGGGACAGTTTCAGCTCCTGGCAGATACCTCATGGGGGAAGATATAGCCACATTGACCCCAAACTTCTGGACATGGTCCAAAATTCTATTTTTTTTTCCTTGATGGTACAACAGGTGGAGAAAAGGATATGAAGGTCTCCTCAAGAAAGCTTGAATTGAAGGGAGACATCTCTAAAGCCTTTAGTGAACTTGTTGGGATTTTCAGAGTACTGACCCAGTTTCTCTTTAACTTGGGAGAGGTCCATCATTGAGAAGGGGATTTATACTCTAAGTGTCCCACCTGATGAGGTGGCTACTTCCCTTACAGGAAAAACCTCTGAAGGAGTGAGTGGTTGAATCAGGAGCTTGGGAAAGAGGGATCTAGGAAGTCCTGTTCCTCAAGAGGGAGGGACCAGGGGGTGGGAGTTGTTGAGAAGTTGAGTCCAGCTATGAGGCTGGGTGAGAAGGAGGATTTGGCAGAAGTTGGAGTGGTGACTGCTGGGAAAAATGAGTCCTGCCATTAGGCTGGAAGAGAAGGTTTAGGGGAATGATAAACAGGAGGATTCAGGGAGTAAGGAGGAGAATCCTCTCTCTGGGAGCTGTGAGTTTCCTAGTAAGGTGTAACAGCAAGCAAAGTGGGATTTTTTTCCTGTTTTTCTTTTAGAGTTCAGTTTCCCAGCTTTAGGCTAAATTGTAAACATCTGGACTAATCTCTGGTAATCCACAATTATAGCATATTAGGTGCTTTCAAAGGCAGCTTTCATGCCTTTGGGCATTAAGCCTATCAAGTGCTGAGTTTCAGAGCTACATGGGTGGGCTTTCTGTGCTGAGCCAATCAGATAAAGTATGTGGGCTCAGCCAATCATATAATGTATATGGGCTACACATGTGCACTGAGCCAATCAAATACCTCATGGAACCGTATATAAGCTGGAAGCTTCATATCATCTTGGGGCTCACTCCTGAGAATTCTTGGTGTCCTGAACAAGTGAAGAAGAAAACAAAGATGAAGAGAAGAGAGATGAAGAAGAAGAAAAATAAGTTCTGAAAGAGCTGGCAGCAGCAGTAGCAGTAGCAGCAGCAGCTGTGGAGACTCGTTGAAGGAGTCTCTTAGTTGCAGAAGTGAATTGAGCTGAAGGGAAGAGACCTGCCCATAGTAAGGAGGCTTAGCTTAAGCCCCTTTTAAAATCTGTTATCAAGGAGCCTCTGGCCTTTAAAAGTGAATCTAGAGAGTGATGCTGATAATGTGTGTAAATATTGTTATTGCCCTGTTAAACTTTATTTTCCCAGAGTCAGAAGCTTCAGGCAGGAGCCTATGGAGCCTGCTGTCAGGTAGGAATGGGAGAGCTTGGAGTGGAGAGCTGCCTATGTGTGAACCAAGGCCATGGGGTTTGGGAGTCAGCCTTGAGTCAAGATGAAAACCTAGCAGCAAGGCAGGAGCAGTGAATGTGCCAAATGGGACCCTGAAACAACAGTATGAGAAGAAGTACACATCCCCAAAAGGACTTTACTTGGACACTTCTTTTTGATTGAGGAGATTGTAACCTGCTATGACCTAGGGGTGGAATGTTTGTATTTACTGCTACCCCTTAAGGATATGTTGTACTAGGGAGGACCTTGGCCTGGGACCCCTGATTGTATAAGCCTATAGAATGTATAAGGTGGGGGATATGCAATGTTGTTTTATACTTAATTCAATGATATATGCTGTGTGCCATGTTACATATTAAGTGTTATGATATATACTGAAAGTTATGCTTTGTTTAAGGCCATGCCACTCTTGTAATAAGTTGTTATGTTGTTATGAATTGTGAATGCTTTAGTGTCTTAAATAAGGTTTAGTTCTGAATAAACAGTGTTCATTATACCTTGTAATTAGACCCTTAAAATTATTCACAGCAGCAGCCCTCAAGTGTGCTACCTTGACTGGCATTACATAAGGATTAGCCAGTACCAGAGGAGGGGAAGAAGAGGGAATAGCTGGAGCTGCAGGAGGAGGTGGTATAGGCATTCTAGCAGCCAATGGGCTGGGGACCAAAAGAAGGGGATCATCTAGGACATACCTGCATAACTTGGCAATAGGTAGGGGCCAAATGTAAAATGGGCTAAATTTCTTCAAACCACATACAGGAACAGGAGGATCTGGTGCAGAAGGGAGAGAATTATCTTGCTGGGAGCTTCCTAGTAAGGGTTAGCCAGTACCAGAGGAGGGGGAGCAACCAGAGGCACGGGGAGGGGTAGAGGCTAAACTTCTGGTCACAGATAGGTTACACTAGAGACAGTCTGACAATGGTTGGTTGCCATAGGTCATGTGACAAACAGGAGAGTGCACAGTGGCAACCTTACATTTTTAATGAGTTGCCCAAAATTATTTGGCAGGCCACAAGCAGCCTGTGGGCTATGCAGGCTTGATCTTTGATATCAAGTTAGTCTCATTCACATTTTATTAAGTAAATTTAGCTAAGAACTTCCTACAGTGTCACCACAGGGTAGGATCTTACAAAAGGACCATGAAAGTCTGAATGTTTAGGACTTCAGTCCATTTCCCTATGCAGTATCAGAATAAATCAAGCTGCAAGAGACTGTTATGTTGTAGAGACCCAAAAATGGGCCATGTGTTCCCTTTTTTTCCTTGTAACAGGGGCTATGTTCCCAGGTCTAAAGTTACACAGGTATTTATTTTTTTTTCCTTTTTGGGGGCAATTTGGGGTTAAGTGACTTGCTCAAGGTCACATGGCTTAGGGAGAAGCTTGCTTACAGGGAGACTTACTTAGAGAAAGGCTTTCACACCTTTTGGTACTGAGCCAATTAGGCACTGAGTCACATGGGTTGTGATGCCTTCTGGCTCCAAGCCAATTAGTCAAAATTATATATATTCTGGGAGGTTGGTATTTTGCCTTGGGACTCACTCATGAGAAGAATGTTCACCTGAGGTTTTGTGATTTGGCCATATGAGACTGTTAACATTGTGTTAATATTGTTACGGGCTTTCCCCCAACCTCCCTGTAGCGCCAATGTAATATTTACAATGCCCACGATCACAATAAAGACTGTGACTATAATTATTGTATGACATTAGATTGCAAAATATACCAAACTCTCCAGGTAGAGGATAGAACTGAAGCATTTATTTAGACACCAGAAAACCCAATCCCAAAACCAGTTAGCCAATTCCATCATAGTACCAAAAATATTCAGAAGCCATAATAACGCTGAGAGCCACAGCATCCTTCAGCCTTCCCACAAATCAATACAAGATCAATATTTACTCACAAACCTCTCTATCTCCTTAATGAGGGTGCTTTCTCCCCCACTGTCTTGCTAACTCTGACCAGCTTCCTTTGGGCTCTGCTTCCCTCCAGCAAATTCCTCCCACCACAGGCTCCATGTGACTACATTAAGCCTATTAGAGGGGCAGAATTTATCTTCTTAAGTTTATCAGAGTTAATTTCCTTATCCTCCCACACCACAGTAGGTCTTCAAACTCCCCCCCCCATGTTTATAAAAAGGGCAGATAAGATCTTCAAATTTCCATTCTCATTACATTTTGCCCCAAGATCTTTCATGCCCCTTACATAGCAAAAGTACATTAACAATAAATGAGAGTTTAGGGATAACTGGTGGAAAAACTGATGTCAACAGAACTTTGCAACAATATAACAGGGATAATAGAAAAACTTTGCACATAAAACAATAGCTTAGGGTTGGGGCTTGGGCACAAGTGCCCCATCCTTCCCCCCTGGAATGAATAGGGCTCAAAATCTTGGGGTAAGGGGCAAATGTCTCTTCTCCAAAGCTACTTCAAGCTGAAATTGGACGTAGAGCTGTCCCTTCCCTAAGAGGTCCCATTTGAGAGTTCAGTTCTTTAGCTGCCATCCAGAGCTTGGTAAATGCCAGATCCAGAAGGTCCCATTTTAAAGGTCAGTTCTTTAGCTGGCATCTGGAGCTCAGTCAAGGCCAGGTCCAGAGGTGGCACATCACAGTCATGGACAGGGGGTGACATCCAGCTTAAGCGATCAGTCCTCTGCAGGCGGAGGGTACCAATCCTGCAGAAAACAAATCTTGCAAACAAGTATAACAGACAAAAAGTAAAAAAGAAACAAATATAGGGTCAGCTGTGCCTCTGGAGTCCATGAACTCACTGTCATAACCTCATTCACAATAGAATACATGAGTTAAGGGTACAATTTGGCAATAATCTCCTGGATAAACAACAGCTATGGTATTGTCTTTCCCATGTGCTATAATCTCTGCAGCCTTTGGAACATCATCTGGTTTCCACTTTAACCATACATTAGCTCCCTATTTTATTCTATTAGTAGAACCAAATTCTTTAGTTCCTCTAATAGTTATTTTAGAAAGAGGGTCAGTTTTCACAAGTGGTATTGTTTCACAAGGAATAATAATCACTTGAACTATTCTATCATTTTTACAAAACTGTATGGGTTCTTCACCCAAATTTTTCAATGTTAACAATAATTTATCCCTGATAATTAAAATCTATTACTCCAGCCAATACATGTATACCTCGAGCTGCTAAACCTGATTTAGGTAATATCCATCCAAAATGATTTTTAGGGATTCTCATATGTATCCCAGTAGAGATGTTCCTTATTTCTTTTCTATCCAACCAAAAGTCTT
The DNA here is from genome assembly GCF_028583685.1 of Petaurus breviceps papuanus. Lineage (NCBI taxonomy): Eukaryota > Metazoa > Chordata > Mammalia > Diprotodontia > Petauridae > Petaurus > Petaurus breviceps. The sequence continues at coordinate 22,842,391 of NW_027186492.1, forward strand.
CTAAACAATGTAAATCATATCCTGCCAAACAAGGTGTTTGGCATAGCTATAGATTTGTGTAGGGCAGAAATTCCACTTTTGCCAGTTTTAGCTCTATTTTGAATATACCACTTCCATTTAATTATGCTGGACTCTTGGGCATGTCCAATTCTATGAGAAGCTGGGGTACTCATTTCCAGGTCATAATAGAGATTCCAGGCCTTAATGTCACTTCATGGCCCAGAGTCAGTTGTCCAGTCTCTACCAAAGCCCAAAATGTAACTAACAACTGTTTTTTTTAAGGTATATATTGCACTCCAGATGAAGGAAGTTTCCTGGATCAAAACCCTAAAGGTACATTTCAGCTTTCTTGTTTCTGCCATAAACTCCAGTTTGCAAAATCATCCTGTACAGTCACTTGCAATGCAACTGGATCATTCTGCATAGGCCATAAATCTAGAGCCAATTGTACAGCAGCTTTGGCTTCCTGAAAAGCTTTACTCTGCTCAAGTCCCCAGTCAAATTCATATTTCTTCCTGGTAACTTTATATAAGGGTTTCAAAATCTGTCCCAGGTGTGGAATGTGATGTCACCAATATCCAAATAATCCTATAAACTTTTGGGCCTCTTTCTTATTGGTAGGGATAGGAAAATCCTGAATCTCTTGTTGGATTTGTGGTAGAATCTCTCGCAGTCCCTTATTACACAGTATTCCCCAAAATTTTACATTTTGAGCTGGTCCTTGATCTTTTGCAGGGTTAATTTCCCACCCTTTGCTTTTCATGTGTTCAGTCAAAAGTGTCAAGCTCTTCTCTACTTTTTTGCATTTTTCCCTGTATCATAATATCATCAATGTAGTGGGTAAGCTGTATACCAGGTAGCTTTAATTCATCCAAATGTTCAGCCACAATCCTATGACAAATAATGGGACTATACAGATATCCTTATGGCAAGCGGATGAAAGTATATTGTTTGCCTTGCCAATTGAAAGCAAATTGATCCCGCTGTTTAGAGTCTATTGGGATGGTGAAGAAGGCATTGGCCAAATCAATCACTGCATACCAAGTTCCATCATATTTCTGAATCTTTTCTATTAAGGTGACAGTATCTGGAACAGCAGCATACAAGGGAGGAGTCACCTTATTCAACTGTCTAAAATCCACTGTCATTCTCCTCGTGCTCCCTGATCTGGTGATTATGTATCTATTACTTTGTTTAGACAGTTGGAACCCTGTCTATTGGATTCTTTCTTGGATACTTGCTTCTTTCTACTTTTCAGTCTGCATTGTTTAATTAAAGTAAGATTGTTGACCTCTTTGAAACTCTCTTTTCTTAGAAAAGCATAACAAAGAACCTGTGCTAACCACCCTTCTTTGTGCTGGTGTTATTGGCCTTACACCTTCACAGAAGCTTCAAGTATCATCAATGATACAACTCCCAGAATATATGGGAAAATTAGGGGAGTCAACAGAGATAACTCTGTTGATACCAGATATTGGGGGAGAAGGGATAATATAGTTCTGTTTACACAAAGGGTTGCCAGAAACATAATCCTTGGAAACTAGGTGCCAAAGACAGGGTCCTTGGGCAAGCACCCTTGTGCCTGCATTTATGGCTTTTATTTGAGGAATTACAGGGTCAACAGTCTATATGTTCTTACAAAAAGGTAAGAATTTCTCACAGGGGCCCCTGAGACACTGAGTTGCTTCCAGAGACATGGTCTTTTCCTTTTGGGGTCTATGTCCTATCACTAACAGTTTGGGTTCCTAGAGTAGAGGTGAGTGGTGACATTCAAGGTATTCTGTGTTTTGTATTATTAAAACTATAACTTATGAGCACCCACCAATGTATTTATTTTTATTTGTCCAAAATAACATCACTATATTGGGGTCAGTGTACACTGTGTCTGCTGGTTGATCAAATCAATACAACCTTGGAAGGCTCTATCACAGGTTGGGCACATAGAGTTTATGTGAACATGTGAAATGGAAATGTCTCTAAATTTGCTCATTTTGTGTTTCTTCTGAGCTACTGTTATTTTGCTTTGTTCATAGAGAATAGTACCTTCTTTGCGCCATGCTGGGGCAGTCCTGTGCCAGTGTCTCATATGTCTCCCATTGGATTCCAAAGTTCTTCAGAGAGATGTTGAGAGTATGGAACCATTGGTTACAGCAAATGGAGAAATTTTGAATGCTATGGGTAAGTTCATTTACCTTGGCAGTATATATTTCAAGGGATGTATATACAGTTGATGAGATTGATGCATGAGCTAGCCAGAGCTAGCTCAGAATTTGGGAAGTTCTGGAGGAAAGTGTGGGAGAAAAGAGGTAGTGAGGTGCCTACCAAATTGATGGCCTACAGAGCCACTGTGCTGATCTCATGGTTGTATTCTTATGAAACCTGGGTAGTATATACCAGCACCATGCCAGGAAATTGAATTGCTTCCATTTACCTTTAATGGTCAGCCAGATGACACAATTAACCCTGTGGAAAGGCATATACTGAGGTGGCAGTGTAAGAACAGTAGCCATGTAGCATTACTTCCGTGAACCTGGGCTAAATTTTACTCCCACAACTAGACAAAGAATCAATGGAAAGAGTGAGCACATAGAATACATCAGTAGAAAGACACAAATCAAACTTCTGGTCCTGAATTTCCTTTGCTTCACTTTTTGTCCTCATGCTGTTCCTCACTTCCCTCCCTTCCCCCAGCCCTCAAACCATGAAGCACCTCTGTTGGGTGGGTCACTTATCAGGACTCTCTGGCCCTCTTTCTCTTCAATGCTTACCTTCTGATTGCCAGGGTCAAATCTCTTTCAACTTACAAAGCTTCTCCTGTCTTGTGCCTTGAATTACTGGGACTCCTTCCTGTTGAATATAGCCTCTTCTCCTCGATTATTAGCTTCCCTGAAAGATACAGTGGCTGGTGGGGAGGAAAGAAAAATAAATGCTTTTCTGTTTCTCAGGGAAATAAATTATTTCCTCCTTGATAGGGTCTTTTTTTCATAATTGGCTCTCTTCTTGATTTAATGAACTTCTAAGAACTGTCTCTGGCATCAACTGAGTATATGCTGATTTTCAAAGAGCTAGTAGATGTGTGGTCAGTCTTTCCAACTAGGGATGACTGGCTTTCCTAGAATTTCATCAGGCTTGGCTAAATAACGTCTTTATCCTCACAATGAGGTAATAAAGTATTAACTTTTTTGTGTTTCCTGAATCCTGCCTTCTGTAATTTCATCAATTGGGCAGGATAAATTCAATTGATCAGGTATTACTTGATCAACTCTATACACTCAAGGTCTAAGTCCCTACTACATATGAGAAATACTGGGGAAGAGACAGGGAAAAGAGAGAGAGAGAGAGAGAGAGAGAGAGAGAGAGAGAGAGAGAGAGATGAAGGAGAGAGAAGGGAGAAAGAGGTATGGGAGAAAGAAAGGAGAGAAGGGGATGGAGGGAGAAAGAATGGAGAAGGTAAAATGGAAAAGATAAGAAAAGAGAAGGGGGGAGAGAGAGAAGAGAGAAGGGAGAGAGTGGATAAAGAAAAGAGTGGGGTAGAGTACACATTTGAGCCATTCCTGCAAAAAAAGACCTAGTAGTAAATAAAATTTTCAATTTGTGAACCCTCCAAACATATGAACTACACACACACACACACACACACACACACACACAACCTAATTGTGTGACTGGACTAAAGAAAGCAATCAAGTCTCTAATGCTTATTTACTAGTATTCTTATAAAGAGAGATAGATCTGTAGGATGAAGAAAGAAGAAAAGAGGATTATCAAGGAACAAAAAGAATCAATGGATGCTTCTGTGGGCTTAAGGGGAACTTCAAAGAATTGGAAGGAAGTGACGGCCAGGTGGCTCAGTGAATAAGAGCTCCGGTCCCACTGTTGGGATGACATGGGGATCGAATCCGGTCTCAGATACTTAGCACCACACCCAGAAATAACTGGCCATGTAACCTTGAACAAGTTACTTAACCCCAATTGCTTAAAAAAAATTGGAAGGAGTAGTCAAAATGAAGAATTCAAACTCTAGATAGATAGATAGATAGATAGATAGATATAGATATAGATATAGATATAGATATAGATATAAACATAGATATAGATATCATCATGCTCTCCCTGTTAGTGAACCAATATCATTTGTAGATGGTGGAAAGTTGTAGTTAGAAAGTCATGTGGTCCAATGCAAAGGGATTCTCTGGAGTCAAAGGACCTAGGTCTAAACATAGTCTCTGATGCTTACCATCTCTGTGTCCTTGGACAAGTAACTTAACCTCTCTGGGCCTGAGCTTTGTCTTTTGTAAAAGGAGGGTTGGACTAGATTCCCCTTAAAATTCCTTCCAACTCTAGACTTCCAATGATCCTAATATCCTGTAAATGGGGAGAGGGGAGATAAGCAATGGAAAGGAGCTAGAAATAAAGCTTTATCTACGGAAATTTGTGCCATTAAGAGACTCACTTCTCTGATAAAAGCTAGTATCTCCTAGAACTGTCTCACATGGATGAGTCCCTAATAACAGCTAGCATCCAGAAGGGTAGGGGGAACATAAAATTGGACACTGAATAATATGGTCTTAGGAATAGAGAAGGATCATGCTAAGGGCAAGGAATACAACCAGGAGCCATGACTCCAGACACAGAAAAACATTCATCATATAGTATTGCTTTTATTCAATATTCCTTTCTTTATAATTGATACATATATAAGTAAAACAGCAGGGAAAAGGTAGAATGGAATATAATTTACAATAATGTAGAAAAGAGATTGAGGAGGAAGTTCAAAGTTGGGTACTATAGAAATTCTATGTTTCACTCTTCCCCATATGGGAAAGAAATGAGAATTTACTAGGTACCTACTCTGTGCCAGACACTTTACCAATATCTCATTTCATTCTCACAAAACTAGAAAGTTTATACTATTATTATCTTCATTTTACATTTGTGGATTGAAGTTAAATGACTTGCCCTTAGTTACACAGCTAGTAAATATCTGGGGCAAATCTTGAACTCAGGTCTTCCTCACTCCAGGCCCAGGGTTTCTCTATACACTGAAGTCCCTAGCTACCTATGGGACATTGAAAAGAAAATAAATAATGAAAAGGAGAAAGCAATAAAAAAAAATTGGGGGGAAAGGGCACTGCAGAAAAAATGTGACTTAAACAAAGGAGTGTGGGGAGGAAGGAAAGGGAAGATTTTGCAGTGCACACTAAACTGGGTAAGGAAAGAAAAGGGTAAAAAGAGGAGAAAGAAAAATATTTTTGTCTTTTTATTTACCAATTTAAATTAAAAGAATTTGGGATGGGGCAAATTGACAGGAATTGAGAGAAGGGTTTGTGGTAATAGGTTGGCAACAAAGCAATGTAAACAAGACTAATTACAGGAATAAAGTACTGCCTTAAAAAGGAAAAAGATAAAATGAAGGTAAAATAAATAAATGGAGGAAAACTGCAAACCAGTTGAACCTTAAATAAGAATAAGCAATCCAGTAAAAGAAAGAGAAAACAAACTCCAGTTCCCTACATATGAAACACTCCTAACATAAAGATGGACATGAAATGAAAATGAGAGGCTGGATCAAAATTTACTATTGCATTAGGTGATTCCAATAAAGCAAATATTGCAATCACTCCATCAAACACAGCAAAAATAAAATTCACAATGCTCAAAGAGAGAAACTTGGAAACTACATTGAACTTAAAGGTATGATAGTAAAATAATATCACTACCAAACCTATATGCCTCTAATGACACAGCCTCTAAATTCATAAAGAAAAAAATAACTGATTACAAAAAAATATAGGCAGTATCATCATAACTGCAATAGACTTTAATGTTCCTCTTTCAGCCCTGAATAAATCTAACAGAAACATAAAAAGAAAAATATAGAACTGAAAAAATTGTTGAAAGCCTTAAATAAAAAACCATTCTCAGCACTGTATGGTAACTTTACCAAAAATCAAATGTATTAGAACACCGAGAAATGACAAAATAAAGGAAAAAAGCAAAATACTGAACATATCCTTTGTAGACTGTATCATAATTATCAAAATAACACTGCTGGCATGAGTGACTCCATCTTGAACTTGTAATGAACATGGATATTCCAGTCTTCTAAGTCTGTAAACAGTTTGATTTTGTAGTTCTAATAACTGGCACATCTAATTATCTTGACCAAATGCTCTTTCAAATGGACAGGGTCACCAGATCTATTTATCATGAGTTCTTTACAAATGCTTGACAGTCACCTTGACATATGACATCAATATATTTGTGTATTGACATAAAAAGTCATGGCCATAAATTTTATCTGCTAAAAGTTTATTGATCAAATTTTCCTAAAAAGCAGGTCATAATGATCCAGTCACTACTATGGGTTGTGAACAAATTGTCTGTTTTTGTAGAGACTAAGCCCAGAAAAATAAAACCCAAAAGTTCATATTTATAAATAACCTGAAATTTGTAAAGAAATCACACTATTTTCCTGGAACCCAGAGGGGACCAACTTCATAGAGACTAGACCAGGCAAAGCCTGACTCTCAACTATCTCTATCCACAGCTACAGGGTCTATCTCTTCATATTCATTTCCCTATATTACCCTCAGAACTCCAATTCATCATCATTGTTTCTACTATTTTGGAAAAGTGATCAAATTATTTTGGGTACTTAAGTGATGTTGGGTTGAGTGTTTTCTATAGCACATTTTCAGAAACTTAAGTTTTTCCTATTGTGTGGTATAGAAATACAAGTAGAGATTTTCCATCCTCATTATTAAGTGAATTGAGTGAAATAACCAAGAATGCTTATATTGAATGAATTAAATAAAAGCAATTTAATTAACTAAATTATTGAATGTCTTGGCTTTCCTTGGACAAGGGCACTGCAAAAGAGTGTGACTTAAACTAAGAGGGAGGAAGGAGAGGAAAGATTTTACACCACACATTAAACTGGGTGTAGAAACAAACAAAAAAAAAGAACAAGGGTATGTTTCAGTTAGTTTCCGTTGCGCTTTTCTACATAATGACTTATGTACTTACAGTCAAGAATCCAATAAAAGAATCCTAAGTAGTTTAAACAAAGACAGTCACAAAATAGCAATTAATACAAGAAATAAAATTTAGAAATACAAACCAAAATGAAATCTTAATAATGATATGCCAAATAATGAGTAACTCAAGAATGTATCACAGAAACAAAAACCATATGAAAGAGAATAATAATGAAACAGCATAACAAAATTTGGGGGTGGTGAAAAGTGGTCCTCAGAGGAAAAATTTAATCTCTGATAGTATAACTTTACAAATTTTTAAAAAGAGGTTAATAAACTGAACATTCAACTTTAAGAAACTTTTAAAAAAGCACAGGGATGGCTAGGTGGTGCAGTGAGTAAAGCGCCGGCCCTGGATTCAGGAGGACCCGAGTTCGGTTCCGGCTTCAGACACAACACCCACACAACACACACACACACACAAAAACTAGCCGTGTAAACTTGGGCAAGTTACTTAACCCCAATTGCCCTCCAAAAAGGCAAAAAATAAAAAAGAAGCACAAAAGTAGAAATCTTGAAAATTTGAGAAGTAAATGAATGAATGAATAAAGAAGTTAATAACCACTTACTATATGCCAAGCACTGAGGGTATATACAGAAAAGTAACATAGTCTCTCCTCTCAAAGAGTTCATATTTAAAAGGGAGAGATAACACATATATGAGGAGTTTAATATAGGCTAGATGGAAAGGTCTACTTTTTTTCTGTTGTTACCACAGGGGGATCAAGAAATGATAAACAAAACTAAAAGCTTCAAACCCTTTGAAGAAAAAAAAAGTCAAACTTTAAACTATCTTGATCAAAAAAGAGAGGAAAGTAAATCACAAATGGAATAAGAAGTTACAACATAGAGAAGAAGGAAAAATAATTCTCAGGCCCTACTGTACAAAATTTTATGTCAATATAATCAAGGATTCTTTTTTCTTTTTTTTATTTTTCTAAAATTTAAATACACAGTATGAAAAGAAAAAGAAACATTATAAACTTACATATGAAAATTTAAATACAAAGTTAAGAAAAGAAAAACCATGTCATGTACACCGAAGAATATGAGAGGATTCAAAATATATAGCAATAAATTTCCATTTCAAGAAAGCCTATGTAATATATACATGTTGTGTTGAGAGCTATCCATCTTTTCTTAGCTTCCTTGTAAGTTTCCTTTGTTCTCTGCTGTGCACTTTTTACTTTGTTCTTTTCCCTCTTTCTCTCCCCGCACCCAAGCCTACAATTAAGTGTGGATATATTTACCAAGAATTCTTTAAATGGATTACCCTCTACAAAAGTACAAAATACTCAAATTAAGCATGAAACAGGTATAGTAAATGGCCCAATCTCTAAAAATTCATTTGGATTAGGCACAAAGCATCTTTTTTTCCTATCACAGAAACAGACCCTTTATTCAGTTGTTTTTTCAACTAATGCTAACATATTTTAAAGTAATTAACAAATAAATTATTCTCAAAATTGAGAAAAATGTTATCAAGCTCCTTTTATGAGAAAAATATGATCCTAATATTTAAACTGATGAGGTATTGACAAAGCAATGATAGACCAATATCGCTGATGAATGTTGTTACAAAAAATTTTAATTAAAACCTAGCAAAAAGACTACACCAATATATTGAAAAAAAATATTATTACAGAGTTGGATACAGCTGAACAAAGATGCAAGGATAGTTCATAATTAAGAAAACAACATAATCACTCCTATTAAAAAAAATCTTAACTATGTGATTACATCAGTAGATTTTTAAAAAAATTTACAAAGTATGACATTCATTCATGCTAAAAACTATAAAAAAGCATAGTCATCAAAGGACCAGTTTTTAGCATGACATAAAGTATATATCAAAGTCAATAAAGAGTGAGATAAAACTCAGTATGGTTTGACTTGGTTCTAGGAATGCTAGTGGTAGTAACAGGACAAGACAAAGACATTAAATGCACATGATAGCCCATCTCCAGACTCCATTCATTTACACTAGCAGTTCCCCCTGCCTGGAATTCTCTTCCTCTTCTTCTGTCTCCTGATTTCCTTCTAATCCCAGTTAAAATCCCACCTTCTCCAAGAAACTTTTCCTTATGCACTCTTAATGGAAGTGTCTTCCCTCTTCCGCTGGTCATCTCTGAATTACCTAGCATACGTTTTGTGTGAGCTTGCTTATACACAGCTGTCTACATGCTGTGTTTCCCATTGGATTATAAATTCCTGGACAGGGGGACTATGTTTGGCTTCTCTTTGTATCTCCAGTGCTAAGAGCAGTGCCTAGAGCTGTTAAATGCCTGTTGACTTCTCTTGGCTAAACTTTTGCAACAATAAGACAACAAATTCTCTATTTATACACAACATGATAGCTTTCTTGGAAAACACCAGAGAATAAGCAAAGAAACATTGTCTTCAGCCTTTCCCTCAGGAATCTCCCAGGGTTGTCCTCAAATTTAAATGAGATAATGTCAGGATGGAATGGTAGCAAGCTCATCTTTCTGGGGCTTGTTGCTGAGAAAATCTCTCATGCTCCACAAATAAAGAAACTAGCAATCAGAAGTCTGTGTCAACATCAGAAAAGCATCATCTAGAGGGGTTGGATTTTGCAACTTGTCCTGAGTACATGACTCATGTTGTTAAGTCTAGAGTCCTGAATTTTTGAATTTTTTTTCTGAGGGGGGGAAGTGAGACAATTGAGGTTAAGTGAGTTGCCCAAGGTCACACAGCTAGTAAGTGTCTGAGGCCAAATTTGAACTCAAGCCCTCCTGACTCCAGGGCTGGTGCTCTATTCACTGTGCCACCTAACTGCCCCAGAGTTTCTGAATCTTAAGAGAACTTGAGTCCTGAGTTCAGAGTTCTAGTATCTTCACATAAAGACTAGCTATACTGGGTATGAATGGAACGTTAGTTGTAGACTGCATTGTGTTATCTGTACTTCTTTGCTGGACCTTAGGAGGAGTGGCCATGCAAGTTAAGAAAACTGAATAGTGCCTTTACTAGAACTACTGAGTTCAGAGTGTCCTTTCTACTATCTAGGGCATCACCTTGATCTAGTTGTGGTTATTAGTGTTCAACCATATGGTAATGTTTTGTCATATGTCTTTTTTGTTATTCTGATTTGTTTTCTTCTTATTGATTTCATGGCAAGAGCAAAAACATATACAGAATAAAGGTGTGACTGTCCATTCCTATGGAAAGATGGAGCCATTATGACAAAATCACATTGCTAGTGCTCAGCAAAACATGATGAGTACAGGGGACGCCTTTAGTTTACTAGAAGTGGGTTTCTGATTCTGATTGGGCAAATCCACGATCATTTACATAAACTATAAAACAAGCTGGGGGGCCCACCCAGAGAAAGGTAGAATCAAGGAGGAAAAAGTTGTCCTGTCTCTGAAAATCACAGAAAGCTTGGCATCTGCCCAGTACTAATGTTCAGTGGGGTGAAGCAACATTAACACCAGGGTGAGCATCAGAATGACCTAGAACCTGATCCTTCCTTCTTAATAGATTTCTTAGTGGCTAGCAACTCCACCGGATGGTTATATAACAAACATTACTAAACACCTACTGTGTGCATGTTACTATGCTCCAAGGCATTAAGGGAGATGTGTAGTTTAAAGAAACCTGGTCCCCTTAGTGAGTTTACAGGGCACTGGGGGAGAAGATGACTGAACCTTGAAGGACAAGTACTTAGAAAAGAGGAGGGCATTCCAGCATGTTTTTATTAGAGTTCAGAAATCAGTAATTAATGATCAGTTATTGTGCTTCAACATAAAAAGGAAATCCAAAGCAGTGAATTATTTGCTCTCCTTGAATGTGTAAAATAATACATTTCTTTCAGGACCATTTACTTAACCAAAGGAAACAGATTATGATCTAAACAAGGCTCCAATGTATGAAAAGTACTGTAAAATCGTTGTCTTTCAATACTTCTGGATAAAACAGGGGCAGGGAGTTGGGGGAGCCTCTAGATGAAACTATAAAGCTTGAAGGGAAATCTCCATTTTCTTTTCAACAAAAATGTACATACTAAATGTACATACTAATGAATCATTATAATTGCCAGTTTAAAGGAACAGCATACTAAAATAAACCCAGGTTTAAACATGCAAGTCTCTCATTCTAACTTCATTGGCTTTGATTCAAAAGATATTTTTATTTTTATTTTTCGGTAAAAGTTGTTAAGCCATAGTTTTATAAGGGCATACTGAAGGTGACTAATTCAATAAGTATAATATCAATTCTATTCTATTCTGGATAGAAATTAAGAAAGGATTTGTATATTAACCCTGGGAAAACTCAAACCACTTACTAGTTTAAATTACAGTAGCCATTTATGTGAAATAAACCAAGGGCTGGAGTAGCTCATGTAAATTGAGTAGCATATTGAAAAGGGAGAATCAGATAAAGATCCAAGGTGAAAGCAAAGCAAAACAAAACAATTCTTCCTCAACTGAGACCAATTTCAAGCTAGAACTTAGCTATCCAGTGACTCCCTGACACCCAAATAACAAGAATTATGGCTTTGCCGTGTTTTCATGGCTTCAATGCACTGCAGTTGCAAAGTTCACTCTCTTACGTATTTCAGTAGGTGTCACAATGCTCTTTGTGCAGCTGCCTTCGAGTCGCCATTATTGCTCAATAGCATTCCAACCACCTGAGAAAAGTGCTATCCATTGCCAACTCAAGCATAATTTCCAGTATCAAAGTCCGTCAACAATCTGTTCCTGTGCTGACACTTCTGTTCACTTTTTAATGGATTCATTTCACTCATAGTTACTGGCTGTTGTTATTTCTTAGGGAGCAGTTACAGATCAAGAGTTCTCACTACAAGTTTTCAACAAAACAAAAACATTTTGCTTCAGACTGGCAAAATGATTAGTCATATTTGCATCTACTCTTCTGCTCCCAAAGGTCATGGTTGGGGTTCTTTTCAGTGTGCTAAGAGATCCTCTTATCAAGGACAACAGTGAACTACTAAATAAAGGAATGTCAGCACAGGTACACTCTCCCAATTGGTACCTCATTAATGGCCATTCTGCCATTCATGGTACTTAAAAATACCACAGAGGATAATAGGGACCACAGATTTAGAACTGGAAAGGATGTTAGGAATCATGTAATTTCACCCCTATCCTTTGGCAGACAAGGAAACCGAGGCCCGCTCAGATTAAGTAATTTGCTCAAGGTCAGATCTGGTCATGGTAATTATGGAAAAAAAATGTAGGACCATCAAGGAAAATCAGGTTTGTTATTACACCAATACTATAGGTTCAAATATGGACTCAGACACTGGGACCCTAGGTTTGTCACTTAAACCCTGTTTGCCTCATTTTCTTCAACTATAAAATAAGCTGGAAATGGCAAACCACTCCAGTATCTTTGCCAAGAAAACCCCTAATGGGGTCACAAAGAGTCAGATATGACTGAATTGAATAGGTCAAATAATTTCCATTATATCACAGCAAATGGTATTTGCTGCATAAGGTAGTTTAGGTACAAATTCTATCCTAAAACAGCAGTATCTTAAATATAGGACCCCCATGTATACCCAATTATAAAATAAAATCACATCATTTTTTCAACAACAAGTGTGTAAATAGCTCTTTACCAAGCAGAAGTAATAAACAAGAAACAGACTAAAAGAGGCCTCCTTCAATAAAACTTTCCATTAATTCATGCCTCCTGTACTGGCTCAAAGTATTCATTCTCTATGACTCAGAACTTAGTATTCAGGAAAGAAAATGGTGGCCTTCCTATTGTTAGGTATTATGTGCTGAGCAGTTCTATTTGCATCTGACTTTTTTACTTACATCAAGACTAAAAGTCAATAAAAGAAAAAAAGGGATTTAAAAGGCCAAATACACTCTGGTAATGGCTGCCCTCACAAAATGGTTACATCTCTGTATTAGAGCAGACAAATATTGTTGCCACATGCTCTGACCAGTGCAAAATCCCACTGCCTCCCTAAGTCTATTATTTTCTCTCCTCTAAACTGATAGGGCTGGCTGGACAATCTTGAATGTTCCTTCTAGCTCGTTTATTCTATTCTACGTTTTCAAATTTCTATATCCTAAGGCCCCTTCCAACTTTGGTAGTCTAAGATTCAATGAAATATCTCATATATATTTCATAGATTCTAGAATCATAGAAATCTAGAGCTCAAAGGGTGATGTTTTATTCTATAAATACTATTAGCTTATATTCATGTCTGACCTGGACTGGAGCTAGAAAAACTGGCATGATAATTCAACTTTTAGTGAGTAAACATGGTGACCTCCCCCACCACACACACACACTTTCCAATATTCATAAAGCTTCATGTATTATTAATATTTCGTTTTTTAGGGTACCTCATCCTTTAGGATTTTTTTTAAAAACCACAACAGGAAAGAAATTATCTCCTTGAATTTTGCCTAATCAAATCTTTGCTTATGACAACTGCCTCTTACAAAACAGGCTTTCATCCTAATTAGAGGTGAGAGAAAAGCAAGCTTTCTTCAGAACATTATATCTCACCCCATGACCACTGTGGTTTAGGAAAGATTCTTAGATCCCTAATTTGCTGGACCCACAAAGAAACCTTCAAGAGATTCTAGTCTGGTCCCCTAAGTGTACAGAGGAAGAAACTGGGGCCCACGCAGGAGATGTGTCTTGCCCAAGGTTACCTAGTCAATGACAGAGCTGGGACCAAAGTCTGACTTTCCTTTGTCCTTGTGCAGTATTTTTTCCACTTTTCAGTACTACCTTCCTTAATTTTTTTTTCTTTTTCTTTTTTTTGCGAGTTGCAAAACAATGGTCCTGTTTTGGGACTTCAGATACATTTGAACTACACTAATAATGTGACAAAACTCAAAATTTCTAAATTAAATGAGTTCACAAACTAGGAAAAAAGTACCCCAGGACCAAATCTGTTACCTAGCCAGGTTTCTAAGCATGTAAGTTAATAGTAGGTAAGTGAACTTTATTCCATTTAGTCAGCACTGTGATAAGTAAACCACAGAATTATAGTTTGGGAGAAATTCTGTTGGCCCCAAAATCTAATTCTCTAGTCTCCCCCCCCCAGACCCCACACCCCCCAACCCCCACCTTTTTAAGCCTGGTTTCCTTTGATCTAATTAGATTGTGATCATGGGTAACTTACTCCTCTTTTTGAATCCTTAGGATCCTCATCTAAAAAGTTAGGAGGTTCGAGTGAGTTACTAATTTGGCAGTCAGTCTGATGAAGTCTATGGACTCCTCAGAATCATGTTTGCAAAAGCATACAATAAACCAATTATGTTGAAGTAACAGTTGTCAAAATATTTTTACAAACTTCACAGACCCCAAGCTAAAAACCCCTGAGGTCTCTGGAGAGTTAATTTTCTGTGATTTTCAGTTCTTGTGTTCAGGCAGAGTATGGTAACGGAGAGGAGGGCAATCCCATTCCACCAACATAGGAAGTGACTGACTAAGGCCAAGTGTGGAAGATTTATGTCCGAAGAAGTAATAGAGGAGAACAAGCTTCATCTGAGTCCACAATGGAAGACAATGTTGTGGCCCCAAAAAACAGTTTATCCTCAATCTTGTGAAAAGAACAACATCCTACTTTTCCCCGGGGGTGGGTGAAGCAAACAGCTCGTTGGATGATCTGAGCCTCTTGAACTGTTTCCCAAATGTTTGGGGTTTGGCAATACAGTGCACACGTTGCCCCAAGCATTTTTCCCCCTTTAATTTTTAAGCCCAAGTGTATTTTAAGGAAAATTGAATCCACATGCTCCTGATTCATTTACACTTAACTCATCACAGCATTGTTTTGAAAGAGCAATCTAATGTCCAGGGAACCCCTTGAGTCTTTGAAGGTTTTATGAGTCACTCTGTGCCACATTTTGATGTGAACAAACAAGATCCAGGCCCCAGAGGTTTGAATTTTGTTCCAAATATGGCACCTTGGAGGCCAATGGGTCTCTAAATCACCAAGATACATTCTCCTTTCCCTCTTTTCCAGGAGCAAAATGAAACCTGAGCCTTCCATTGTGTGAAAAACTCAAGAACTCAGTAGTACAGGTTTGCTTTGTAAAAGCAGTGACAAAGTACACTAGTCCAAAATGGGAGCCCTTACCTCTCCTCACTGTTCTGTATGAATTGTGCAAAAGGGAAGAATCCGTCTGGGCACAACTATATTTTGGTCTTGGATCTGGGCCTTGTGAATATAGAGGTGAAAGGAATCTCAGAGATAATCTAATTCACTGTTCTCTTTTTACCGATGCAAAAATGTGGGCCTGTGCCAGTTGGGTGACTTGTCCAAGGTTTCACAGGTAGTAAGCATCAGAAGTGAAATTTGAACCCAAGTCCTCTGATTCCAGAGAAAGGGCTCTTCTGCCATACCCTGTTTCCCCATATTTTCCTAGTCTGTAAAATGAAGAGTTTGAAATAGATGAACTCTCAGGTCCCTTCCAGCTCTAACAATCTGTGAGTCTGATCTGAGTGAGTCTAGACAATGGAGCTGTACCAACAGACATCAGGGTGTGTGGAATGAAATGGTGAATAAACAAAATGTGTCTTTTCCAGGCTGTGGGTCTGGGATGTTCTCAGCAGTTTTTTCTGTTTGTCAGTAGAGCTTAACTGGATGAATGCAAATGGAAATAATTCGAGGGTGCCTGTTTTTAGTTTAAAACCACCAAAGACTATAACAGCAGGTAGGCAGTGTGAATGTATAAAGATATGCTTCCTCATAAAAAAGCATACAAATATTCTTCCTTAGGGGACAGAAATGTGTCCGTGTAGAAGGTGAAAAGAGCTGGGCATGATGGTTCCCTGCTTTTCCTAACTCTTATCCAAGAACCTGCATGAGGTAGTGTGGCCTAATGAAAATCCCAGCTTTAGAGGAAGGATACTGGTGTCAGTCTCAGAGCTGCTACTTGCCACTTGGATCATCTTTAGCCAAAACGATTCTCTCTAGGCCTCAGTGCTTACACAAAGCAGTGACAAAGTACACTAGTCCAAAATGGGAGCCAGCATCTGATGCCCTTACTTCTCCCCACTGATCTGTATGACTTGTGCAGAAGGAAAGAATCCATCTGGGCACAGCTGTATTTTAGTCTTGGATCTGGGCCTTGTGAATCTATAGGTGAAAGGAATCTCAGAGGTAATCTAATTCACCATTCTCTTTTTACCAATGCAAAACTATGGTCCTGGGCAGGTTGGGTGACTCATCCAAGGTTACGTTTGTAAATGAGGGGATTTAACTAGATAATCTCTAAGGTCCATTCCAGCTATAAAACAAATAAGATCTACCTCGGAACAAATTTTCGTGACCAACAATTCACTGACCAATAAAAAACTAACTCAAGTCAATGTTCCCCAACAACTTGATTATAATGAATCTATTGATAGAGCTCAAGACTTAACTGGAAAGTCTCCCAATTGGCCACCATTACCAAACTCCCAACTTCCCTTGGGGATTCCCAGAATACCAACCACTATGCCCATCAGCAAGTTACACTTCTAGTCACTCTCCACCCTGTGCCACAAACTAGGTCTGTAACCTCAATCAGCAGCATTCACTTCTCACTTCTCCCACCTCACCCTACTATATTGCTTAGAAGTTTTTAGGTTGACTAAAAGAAGGACCTCAGGGGTAGCCAGGTGGCACAGTGAGTAAGAGCACCAGCCCTGGAGTCAGGAGACCCAGGATTGGTTCCGGCCTCAGATACTTAGCACCCACACAAAATAACTTGGCCGTGTAACCTTGAGCAAGTTACGTAACCCCAATTGCTTTTAAAAAAGAAGGACCTCAGAGAAAAAATGTTTGGTACCTCCAATCCAAGATTTCTAATAAACAGAAAAGGTGTTGTCTGATTAGATACCTTCAGTAACACCCAACTATACTTTATGGCAAGGACTTGAAAGACTTTCTCTCTTAATAAAGCCTACCAAAACTTGATTTCATCCTCATACTGGAAGATTTTGAGTACTAGAAAACAAAAAGAAATTGAATCATAAAATTTGAAGCTGAAAAAGACCTAGAGATCTAGTCTAGTCCTTTTATCTTATAGATTAGGTGACCAGATCCCAAGGAGTTTAAATGATTTAACACTCAAAATAACAAATTCATTGACTAATCCAAGATTAGCTTTCCCTTCCTCACCAAAAACTATTGAAAATAATCATTTCTTATGACTCATAAATAAGTGTCTGGTGATCTTTCTGCTCTAGTTCACAATAACTAAGGCTTAATTAAAACTAGAGCTGACCCATAATGGCAAGTCAAAATGAGCAAAATAGAGATTTTTTGTTACTGAATTGACCTGGAGTTCCCTACTTCCCAATTTTATTTGTGGAATAATTCTAGAGAATGTATGACTAAGCAGTCCTTCCAGGATATACAATAAACTGTAGCAGAAAGTGGGCTTGGATTCAGAAAACCTGGGTTTGAGTCTTGGCTTGGTCACTTATTACCTGTGTGTACTTCTGGGATATCATTTCATTAGACCTCAGTTTCCTCATCTATAAAATAGGAATAATACTTCTTGTATTCCCTACCTCTTTGAATTATTTTGATGTTTGTATTTTATACATATTAAAGTATTATATAAATATGATTTATTATGATGAAGTTGATCATCAGAGGGTTGGTCATCATATGATGAATTTTTTTCGGACAGGGTATCTCATAAAGACCATATGCTGAGGTATGAAAGAGTTGGACTTTGCATCTGTGAAAGGAATATCTACTCCAATGGAGTGGAACCACCAATCCTCAAACTACTGAAGTTAGTTTTATCACCATAGGCTGTACTACAATGGGTAGGAAAATGAATTTGGAAAGATAAAATATGAAAGTGATTTTTAAGGATATGTTGAAAGATTTTTATCCAACTCCCACTTCCCTTATTCCCATTCTCTTTTTTTTATGGTTCCAAGATGGTCAGGAAAGGAGTAAACCATCAGACAATATTTAGGAACAACTGAAACTTCTTTTATGGTTGACAATTCCAGACGTTTTTTAAACAAACTCTATAAAAATGCTTACATCCTGCCACAATTTGATTTTTATAGCCTTCTCAGTACATGCAAGAGCAAACTAGCTACACCCAGCATTCTCCACCAGTTCTTCCGGGTCTTTGCAAAGTAGCATTGGAGCTCCAGACAGGAAGGGGAAGGAAGAAAAGGGAAGGGCTGAGCAGAGGAAAGGTGTTCACAGTCCTTTGCATTATAATCATACCCTGGCCAAATCTAATCAAATAGAAAAGACAGAAATAACCAAATTTTAAAAATCACCACTGACATCCAATGGAGCCACATGATAATACACTTCCACTTGTTTACATCATAGAAAGTTCTGGGGATGGGGGCAGTGCTTCCCTCAGAGTGTCATGGACCAACAGGTCAGTATGGTGATACTAATTATGGAGTCAAAACAGTTAGCACTAACTCTTGAGAGAAACATTCAGCAGGAAAGGGATAAAGTTCCTTTTTCTCTTTTTTTTTTTTCTCTTGTTTCTGGCATGTAGGAGTGTTAAAAAAAAAAAAAACAGCTTGGGACTCAGAATGGATGCTGTGACACATATATCCTCAGCCGGATGACAGAGCTGCCCCTGAAGTTGATGACGGTGTTTACAGTGATCATTTCCAAGTCTAGCTGGATGTCCCGAGGCCCTTTGATAGGGCGAGTCATCACCAGGGTGGCACTGATGGGTCCAGTTTGCTATAGAAAGAATAAAAACAGTGACTGTGACAGTAAGAAAATTTCACATTTCCATAGTACCTAAAGATTTACAAAGTAATTTAGTCACAAGAACTCAATGTTATTCCCATGGTAAGTTTAGGGTTTGTTTGTTTATTTTTTAATCTAGTTCCTGGTTGACCATGGTCAAAGAATTCATCACCTTATGTCCAACCTGCTAATAATGAGCCTTAGAGATAGGCTGGTACTCAGACCATATTCAAAACCTTTGAGTTTGGTAAGATCTACCAGAACTTTGAGCCTTTGAAAACTCATCACCTCCACACCATGATAGGCATAAGAATAAGAAACTGAAAAGAGACACAGTCACTTATCTAAGGTCATGTGGTCAGTAAGCATCTATGTGCCAAGCTCTGTGCTAAATTTTAAGTATACAAAAAAAATGCAAAAGATAGCCCCTGCCCTCAAGTTCCTGGTCTAGTGAAAGAGAGAACATGTAAATAATTTTGTACAAACAAAATATGGTACAGGACAAATTGGAGATAATCAACAGACAGAAATCACTAGAATTAAGTGTCAGAGATGAGATCAGTAAGAGTTATTTAGAGGGACTTCCATAGCAAGGAAGTTTCTTCTCCAAGGTTCTTAAGCAATTACTGAACTGCAGGGGCAGAATAGGAAGACCCTGGGGACTAAGATTTCAGTTTTAGATCCAGCTCTGTCATGACTAGTTCTGTGATCTTGGAAAAGTAACGTCAGTTTCCTGAGCTGTAGTCTCATCATATGTTGTGTGTGTGTGTGCATATATACATAAATAGACACAACACATGTATATTTGCTTGGAATCTTGTACCTCTAATCAAAAGGAGAACAAAAGCAGGGAGACAAAATGGCATTTATACTGAGCTAGATACTATCAAGAGTAATCACAATATAGGAAGGTACAAGCAGTTACTATAAGAAGAATAGCAGTAGAGATGCAATTCACGGAAGACAAAATGCAAGAAAGGAGTTATCAATAAAAAGCCTCGCTTTAGATGTCTAGCCTCAAATGCACAAAACAAATTAACAAGTAAAACAAGCAAAAAATCTTAAAGCAAGGAAAGAAATTCGACCTCATGGTTACCACTGAAGGAGGGGAATGACTGGAATACGGCTTTGTAAGAGTGTAACTTATTTTAAAAGAATGAAATTTGTAAATGGCTAAACAAGTTGTGGTATATGATCGTGATGGAATATTACTGTGCTACAAGAAATTGTGAGATTGTTGATTTTATAAAAATATGGAAGGATTTGCATGAAGTAATGAAGAGTGAAATGAGCAGAACCAAGAAAATGTGTATCATAACAGCAATATTATTAGAATAACTGTGAACAATTAAGTTATTCTGAGTATTATAATTACTCTAATCAGCTACAAAGGACCTATGAAGGAAGATGCTATCCACCTCCAGAGAAAGAATTGACAAATAGAAGCATGCATAAAAAAATAAATAAATAAAAAGGTAGGAAGTGAGGAAACCTACTAGGATTGTATGCTAAGAAAATGTCAAGGCCTTTTCCCTGAAAGGAAAATAAAAGATAAGGTTAAAACTAAAGAATGTTCCAGGATGGGGAGTTGTCAGAGTAAATTGAAGATTTTAAACAGCAAGCTTAGCTAAGCATGACCATCCCTTTGGAAGGTCAAGGCAAAAAAAAAAAAACAAAGAAATTAATAATTTAACTAAATTCAAGGAATTGGGATGAAACAATTAAATAGTGCTAAGGGAGGAATAGACCAGTACCAAACTAATATTGTAAAACTGATCACAGGAACCAATATTGACTTAAAAATAAATGCAAAAGAAATAAATATTAGAAAATCCAAACATAAATATCATAACTTTAAATGAGGATTTGTTAGACAATTCAATAAAAGGAGATAGAATAACAGAGTGGATAATAAAACAAAATCCTTCCCTCTCATTATTTTACTACATGTAAGAGACACATCGGAAAAAAAAATAACGGTATGTGAAAGTGTCAGAGATGGCAGCTGGAGACTCAAACAAATGAGAAGAACTACTATTCTGAAAGTGATTGTCACCAATTAGAAACTTGTTTGCTAATGTGGAAATGTTTGCAACCTGGGAAGTATTAGTCAGTCTGTCTTTAGAATTTGATACAGAAGAAAAGAAAGTCATAGTCTGACATGAATCCTATATTTGGGGAAAGCAGATTTGGAAGGGTTCAGAGAAAGATTATGTCAAATAACAATGTTTTAAAATACTATAACAGAACCCAGCCCAGAGAAAATTAATAAATACAATTTAAAGATAAGAACAGAAAATGTGGAAAGGGAGAAAAGGGAGTTTTTAAAAAAACTAATGTGGATAACATAGGGAATTCATCAACCAAATTAGATCTTTTTAAAGGTATGCATAGAAGATAGAAGCCAGGGCAGAAGATAGAAAATGAATAAAAAGGCATGGCATGATTCTATAAGAATACTGTCAGGTGCACTAAAGTTCAGACCAAGTATGCCTCTAGATATGGAAGGAAATGACAGATGTGATTACTGAGTCATTGTCAGTAATCTTTAGAATCAAGAAGAATGAAAAACATGTTGCGTGACTGAAAGGGGCAAATAGTCTTCTGATTTTCAAAAGATGTGGGTTTGGCTTTAATTTCTGGCAAAATTCTAGAATGTATTGTTAAAGGGATTGTTAGTAAACACTTAGAAATGGAAGTAGTAATCATAGTCAGCATGGCTTCTTCAAAAATAAGTCACATCAAGCTGACTTCATGTCCTTTATCAACAGACACAGAACTATTAGATCAAGAGAATAAATGTAGTTATACTTTATCTAGAAGTCAGAAAAGCATTGAACAAAGTTCTCCATCCTGTCCTTTTAGACTAGATGGAAAGATGTAAGTTATCTAGACTAACAGGATAGAGATTTAGAGTTGAAAGGGATCTCACCTCCCCCTCCTTTTATGGATGAAAAAACCCAATGAGGTTAAATGATTTGCCCAAGGGCACATAGCTGGTAAAAGTATGAGAAGTGAAATTTGAAGTCAGGGCCTTTCACTCTGAAGCCAATGTAGTTTCTACTGTGCCACAGTGCTGATTTGGAGTTGACTGAATAACTAGATCCAAAGAAAGTCATTAATGGGTTCTTGAAGGAAGACTCTAGTAAACCATCCCAGTGATCTGTGCTTGGCCATGCTCTATTAAACATGTTTATCAATGACGTGTGTGTGTGTGTGTGTGTGTGTGTGTGTGTGTGTGTATAGATGACATGGTCATCAAATTTTCAAATTGAAAAGTCACAGAGAATATATTGAATGGCAGAGTAGAGATCCACAAAAGATCTCAAGATTAGGCTAAATCTAATAAGATGACTTTTAATAAGGATCTATAGTCTTATACTTTGGTTCAAAAATTAATTTTAAGTTAAAGTTTAAACTGGGGAAAATTGGCTAAATAGCCATTAGTTCAAAAGAGATTGGAGGGTTTTAGTAGATTGTGAACTATGCATCAATAATAGGAAACAAAAATAGAGGAGACAAAAATAATGCAAACAGATTGGATTAAGAAAGATTGAGAGGTGGAGGGGCAGGGGAGACAGAAAGAGAGAGAGAGTGTCTAGAACAAGGAAAATAAAATGTCTTTATGTAACCTGACAATGAATTCAGTACTGGCTATCACATTTTAGGAGAACAAGAGAAAGATGAAGAGGATCCAAAGCTTACAACCAAAAATGAAGTGTCTTAAGACCATGCAATATTCATATCAATTGAACAAATGCTTACAAAAACAAAAATAAAAATTATTTCTTACTTTGCATTAATGAAAATTTCATCTTTCAAAATGTAGAGGAATCAATGTATTGAATTGCTCTACTGGACTTGATTCTTCCCAACATGTAAGAACTGGGTCCCGAAATAGAAAAAGCTATATATCACCTTGGAGAAGAGTGATCACTGCATCTTAGCATTTTTGAGAAAGGAAAAAGATGAGGGCCAGGCAGGGAGGCAGTGTGTTATAATGTCTAGAAAACCAACCCTGGAGTCAGGAAACCTAGGGTTGAGTCCCTCCTTTGACATATATTGTCTGGGGGACCCTGGACAAATCAGTCCAGGAAGGGTAGGAAGCACTCTAGAATAAAATATGGGTCTAATACAAGAAAAAAAATTGTAAATGATACAAAGTTGAGAGGGAGAGCTAGTGGGTTATATAAAAGAATAATGATTTAAAAATATATATCTCTAGGGGTGGAGTCAAGATGGAAGAGTAGAAGCAGGACCTTGGCCAGGCTCTGGCTTCCACCTTCCCCAATCCATGTAAAAAGGGGACTCTAAACAAACTTTGGAGCTGCAGAACCCACAAAATGACACAGAGAAGCTAACCTCCCACTGAGGACAGCCCAGCAGGCCAGCAGCAAGTAGCTAGCACAGGGGTCTGGGAGCTGAGCCCAGCCACTCACAAGCCAGGGGCGGGCCTGACCAGCAGCCAGCTGGAGGGACTTCAGATCACCAGCAGCTGTGACTGTTTCCAGATTTATCAACAAATAGATGTGAAGGACAAAGTGAGAGGTCAGTGCAGTCTGGACTTTGGGACACAGTAGTGGGAAGCTTTTGCCGTCAGGGCAAGAAGCCACTGAGATGCCCAGCACAGCCAGCCAGTGCCACATGGCAACTTCAGCTCCTGGCCTGCAGAGTGTAGGGGAACCAAGCAACCAGGATGAGGGGTAATTGCTCTTGCTTTAACCTGCTTAGAACTGGATTGCAGTCTAGGGTGGAGATCCTGGGGTGTGTGACCAGCTTGCCAGAGCATGTGGAGGCCTCAGAGAGGGCACACAACTAATACCTCTGGCAGTTGAGAAAACCCCAGCATTTGCTATGAAAGATCCCCTGTCTGATGCCAGAGTCCAACTGTGGCAAAAAGCCCAGGTTCAAGTGAATGAGGGGCCACATGACCAGACAAAGAAAGCAAAACAAACAGAAGACTCCAACATTAGGCTCCTATTTTGGGGACAAAAAGGAACAAAACATAGAATAGGAAGAAGACAGTGAAGTCAGAACTCCTGCACCAAAAGCTTCAAAGGAAAATATGAGCTGGTTACAGGCCATAGAGGACTTTAAGAATCAGATAAGAGAAGTGGAGGAAAAATTGGGAAGAGAAATGAGAATGATACAAGAAAATTACTAAATGAGAGTCAGCAGCCTAACTGAGGAAAATCACACCTTAAAAAACAGATTGACTCAATTGGCAAAAGAGCCTCAAAAAGACAATGAGGAGAGGAATGCCTTGAAAAGCCGAATTTGCCAAGTGGAAAAAGAATCTCAAAAGCTCAATGAGGAGAATCATTCCCTCGGATTTAGATTGGAGCAAAGGGAAGCTAGTGACTTTAAGAGAAATCAAGATGCTGTTAAACAGATCCAAACAAATGAAAGAATAGAAGGCAATGTGAAATATCTCATGGGCAAAACCACTGACCTGGAAAATAGATCCAAGAGAAATAATTTAAAAATTATTGGACTACCTGAAAGCCACGATCATAAAAAGAACTTAGAAATCATCCTCCGAGAAATTCTCAAGGAAAATTGCCCTGATGTTTTAGAACCAGAAGGCAAAACAAAGGTTAAAAGAATCCACTGATCACCTCCTGAAAAAGATCCCAAAAAGAAAACTCCTAGGAATATTATAGCCAGGTTCTGGAATTCCCAGATCAAGGAGAGAATATTACAATCAGCCAGGAAGAAAAAATTTGAATATTGTGGAAACACAGTCATGATAACACAGGATCTTGCAGCTTCTACCTGGAGGGATCGAAAGGCCTGGAATAGGATATTCTGGAGGGCAAAGGAGCTGGGCTTAAAACCAAGAATGACCTACCCAGCAAAACTGAGTATCATCTTTCAGGAGAAAATATGGTCATTCAGTGGAATAGAGGACTTTAAAGCATTCTTAATGAAAAAACCAGAGTTGAATAGAAAATTTGACATCCAGATACAAGAAACAAGAGAAGCTTGAGGAGGTAAACAGGGAAAAGAAATCATAAGCCACTGATCAAAGTTGAACTATTAACATTCCTACATGGAAAAACAATAATTATACCTGATGAAACCTTTCTCAGTATGAAAATAGTTGAAGGGAATAGAAATATATATATATGTATATACATACATACATATATGTATATATACATACATATATATGTCTATATCGGAGGGTATACGGGTGTATGAATATATGTGCGAATGTGTGTATATATGCTTACAGGTATACATAGATAGAGGGCACAGAACCAATTTAATAGGAAGGGATGATACTTAAAAGGGGAAATTAAGAATTGAGAGAGGAATATAATGAGAGGAGATGGAGAGAGACAGAACAGGGTTAACTATCTCATAAAGAAGAGGCAAGGGAAAAGGGTTACAATGGAGGGGAAGAATAGGAAGGCAAAAGGGAATGGGTCAACCTTATTCTCACTGAATTTGGCTCAGGGAGGGAATGAAATACACACTAAATAGGGTATCTCACCCAACAGGAGAATAGAGGGAAGGGGATGAGAGGGGAGATGATGGAAGGGAGGGCAGGCTGGGACGGAGGGAAGTTGGAAGCACTCACTTTTGAAAAGGGACAGGATCAAAGTAGAGAATAGAACAGGTGGGTGGTGGGATAGGAGGGAGGGAAATATAGTCAGTCTTTTACGATATATCTACTATGTTAATGTTTAGCATTAGCTACACATGTACAATCCATACTGAACTGCTTTTCTTCCCAGTAAGGGTGGGAGACAAGGGAGGAAGGGAATGAATCTGGAATTCAAAGTTCTAAAATCAAATGTTTAAAATTATATATACATATATACTATTATTAATGCTATCTTACATGTAATTAGAAAAGAAGATATACAGGCACTGGGGCATAGAGATCCACCATGCCCTACTGGAAAAGTCTAAGGGGCGTATGGGAGAAGATATGGGAGAGAGCAGATTGGAGGAGGGGATATCCTATGGGACTGCTATTCTGGGGTGGTGGGTAGGGGAAAAATAGGGAGAAAATTTGTAACTCAAAATCTGGCAGAAATTAATGATGTAAATCAGAAGTTAATAAAGCATTTGAAAAATTTTGTAAAATATATCTCTAGGCTAGGTCTCAAGGAAGGTCCTTTAACAGTCCAATCACTTACTCCCCTCAACAGACCTCTCTCCAAGCATTTGGGACTTTGTAGACTCATTTCTCAATGATTAGCATACACTTCCTCATACTCTTCCTATCTCAATGATTCTGAAGTCCTAGTTGTCATTCTACAAATCCCATTTCCCATCTCTCGTGGCATATTTCCTTATTCTCATTCCCCTAAACCCAACTCTCTTCCCCCAATGGTCCCACTCCAGACTTACCCACTCCATTTATTGCATTCTCTGGAATGCCTACTCCAAAGCTAACAAATTTGCTTTCTTCTTAAGCCTTTTCCTTTTCCAATCCCTCCATGTTCTGGTTCTCACTGAAGTCTGGACACCCTTTCCAGTCTTATTTTCACTTTTGCTTGACTTACTGGTCATGATGTGATTTTTTTCTTGATAAAGTAGTTATACTTTATCTAGAAGTCAGAAAAGCATTGAACAAAGTTCTCCCTGCTGTCTTTTTAGATTAGATGGAAAGGTGTAAGTTATCTAGACTAACAGGATAGAGATTTAGAGTTGAAAGGGATCTCACCTCCTCCTCCTTTTATAGATGGAAAAACTGAGACCCAATGAGGTTAAGTGACTTGCCCAAGGGCACATAGCTGGTAAAAGTGTGAGAAGTGAAATTTGAAGAGATATTTTCTCTCCATTGACATTTCCAGGCTCTCCCACTACCAATATCACTCAGTAACCTTTCCCCCTTCATTCCTCATTTAATACAAAATTATCCTCCAATCAAGATTCTGAAACCTATTATCTCTTGACTCTCAGCACATTCTTCTTCCTTCAGTGCCTAGTTTATAGGCTTTCCACTACAGCTACTGCCCTCACACTAGAAGACTTCAAGATATATATTGATATTTCTCAAAGATCCTAATTTCTTAGTTCCTCAATCTACTCGGTTCCCATTATCTACCCCCATTTCACATCAGCCTCACAAGGGTTACACTTTTGATCTTGCTGTTACCTACATGTGTTCTACTCCCATGTTCATGAATATTGAAATCCTTTTATCTGATCATATTTTATTATTCCAACTTTACCTGTGTCTATGATTCCTTTGGAGCAGCTAAGTGGTGCAGTGAGTGAATAGTGTGCCTGGCCTGGAGTCAGGAAGACCTGACTCTGGTTGTGTAACCCTCTCTGCCTCAGTGTCCTCATCTGTAAAATGAGTTGGAGAAGGAAATGGCAACCCACTCCAGTATCTTTGCCAATAAAACCCCAAATGGAGTCATGAAGAGTCAAACACAACTGAAATGACTAAATAACAGTAACGATTTCTCCATCCACCTTGTGACCTCCAATCCTTTCATCTCTCAGTTCTTTTCCAGGACATTACCCTTACATTGGCTATACTCTCCTTTCTTCCCTACCTCCCTGCTCTGATCAATCAATTCAACTCTGTACTATCATTTACATGAGTCCCTTGACCCTTTATCCTATTACCAGGCATGCCTTGTCAAGTGTCAACCTTGAGTTAAGCCCATCTTCGCTACACTTCGCTTCCATTCATATATTGCTGAACTGATTTGGAGAAAAATCCTAAAATCACGTTGACTGACTCAACTACAGCTTTGTGTCACAATCTAAAGTGGGCCCCTAATCAATCACTATACCATTCAGCACTTTAGCTATTACAAACCTTTTCACAGTTCCTCAAGTTTTCCACGGCACCTTCTTTCATCCTCTCAGGTGAGAACCTTGCCTCTACTTCACTGAAAAAATCAAGGATATTTGCCAAAAGCCCTCTCTTCTCCTCATCTCTTCATCTCACATCACTCAGATGTCTTTCCACATTATTTCCTCTTTCACCCTTGTCCCACATGAAAAGGAAGATCTTCTCTTCATTAAGGCAAAGCTCTTTACATGCACCTTTGATCCAATTCCATATTATCTGTTTCAGCAAATTGTCCTCTCTCATCCCCTTTTTCTCCTTAATTTTCAATCTCTATCTGCTTGTTCCTTCCCTGCTGCCTACAAATATGTCCATGTTTTCTCCATCTTTAAGAAACCCTTATTTTGGGGCGGCCAGGTAGCACAGCGAGTAAGAGCACCAGCTCCAGTGTTGAGAAGACCTGGAGATCGAATCCCGGGCTCAGACACTTAGCACCCACCCAGAAACACCTGGCCGTGTAACCTTGAGCAAGTTACTTAACCCCAATTGCTTAGGGGCGGCCAGGTGGCTCAGCGAGTAAGAGCACCGTCTCCAGTGTCAGGATGACCTGGATCAAATCTGGGCTCAGATACTCAGCACCATACCCAGAAATAACTGGCCGTGTAACCTTGAGCAAGTTACTTAACCCCAATTGCTTTAAAAAAAAAAAAAGAAACCCTTATCCCTGCTAGCCATTATCCTATATTACTCCTTCACCTTCATGGCTAAAAGACTTGAGGTTATCTATAATTTGGTCCTCTACCTCCTATCCTCTGTCTTCAGATCTGATCATTCAATTAAAATTTCTCTCTCTACAGTTGCCAATAATGTCTTAATTATCTAATTTAATCACCTTTTCTCAGTCCCCATCCTCCTTGAATTCTCTATAACTTTTGAAACTATTAATCACCCTCTTCTCCTGGATACTCTCTACTCTTCAGATTTTTGGCATCTCTTGGTTCTCCTCCTACCTGTCTGACTATAACTTATCAGTATCTTTGACTAGATCCTCCTCCAAGACCTACCCAGTAAGGGTAGGTATCCTCTAGGGATCTGTCCTGAGTCCTCTCCTTTTCTCCCTCTACTCCATTTCACTTGGTGATCTCCTCAGCTCCCACAGTTTTAATTATCATCTCTATGATGATGACTTTCAGGTCTCTTTATCTAGACCTAGTTTCTCTCCTGAACTCTAGTCATGTATCTTCTTCTTTTTGTTGGTGTTCAGTAATTTCAGTCATGTCCAATTCTATGAGACATAAGGATGCTGGAGTGGCTTGCCATTTTCTTCTCCAGCTCATTTTACAGATGAGGAAAGTAGGTATCTGAGGCTGAATTTGAACTCATGAAAATAAGTCTTCCTGATTCCAGGCCAGTGCTCTATCCACTGTACCACCTAGCTGCCATGCATTACCAACCATCTATTATATATCTTAAACTAGATTCCTATAGCCATTTCAAATTCAGCATGTTCAAAACAGAGCTCATCTTTTCTCAAGAAAATGACACCAAGGTTGCAAAACTGGATTTGTGGGAGAAATTTCATCGTGTCCTTGATGGGAATAGGGAAGCTGAAAAACAAGTAGGATTTGGATAAAAAGACAAGCTCTGTTTTGAACATGTTTAAGTTGAGATGCTATCTGATAACGCATGGGAATGGAGCTCAGGAGAAGACTAAAGTTGTCTCTCTAGATATGAGAATCAAACACATAGAGATGATCTTTGAATACATGGTAGCTCTCCTCAGTGGTCTTAGCTACTATCAGCACTAAAAGGTGGGAGACAGAATGATGTGGAGAGTCATAAAAGGCCTCAGTTCAAAGCCTGGCTCTGCTGGATAACAGCTGTGTGACCTTGGACAAGCTATTCCGCACCTCTGATCCTCTTCTGTAAAAGGGAGGGTTTGGACTAGATGACCGTCAAGGTCTCTTCCAAGTGCTAAATCTATGATCTTAAGAATTTTAGAGAAAGGAAAAGTGTCTGTATGGACTCCTGCTGCTGTTATCCTCATCTGGGTTTTAGAAATAATAGTAGTTCAATATATAATAATAGCTCAATCATATACATCACTATATTATATATAAATTATATATATAAATATAATATACAATATAACAGCTCAATAATAATAATCAATAATTATATTGATGATTTATTATATTTAAGGTTTATAAGGTGCTTCCTCATCACAGTCTTGTAAGGTAGGTAGTGCAAGTAGTATTATTCCCATTTTACAGATGAGAAAACTGAAGCTTAGATAGGTCATGTGACTTACTTGAGGTCACATAGTTGGTCATTGTAAGGGAAGGATTAAAAAACTGAGTCCAGAGTGCTTTCCACTCTATTATGCTGTCTTTCCTTAAGTCCCCCCGCCCTTTATCATCGGATTCTCTACTGATGAAAAAGGATGACAAAAGGGGGGAGGGGAGAAGGGAGAGATAACCCCTTCCTTTTCTAGCAACTTTTACCTCTGAGGTTGCATGCATTGTGACTTTATTATGCTGTAGAAAGAGCACTGGAATTCTGTGACTGGCTGTGACACCTTGGGCAAAATCACCTCTCTGGATCTTAGTTTTAGAGATTTCTAGAGGATTTATTAAGTTCTTTCCTTTTCTAACATTCAGTGAGTTATGAAGGATTTCACCTGAGTAAATAATGTTGGGAGGGAGGAGACTAACAGGATGATTTGCCCCAGCCACACATTCCTTTAAGGGAAAACTCACACCAGTCTCTCCACATTACTTAGGCTAGTGGATAGTGGATAGGGAGGGATGCCAACTATCACTGCCCCCACAGGGCACTACATTTGCTAAGAGGGAAGGGGGTCCATGGCTCACCCGGACCACTTTACTTGTAGCCACTCCTCTCCCCCCACCCCTTTCTTGGATGTATACTCCTAGTTTGGCCCTGGATCAGAGAGTACGTTTTCATGTGTGATCAGCATTGTTTGACAATCAGGAAATGGGCAGGCTGGAGAATGTCAGCTCAGCTTGGCTCTGTCACTCTACTCCATACAGATCATGTAAAAGAAAACTTGGCACAGTTAGAATCCTGTGACTGTGGCCTGTTTGCCAGATACGATCATGTCCCCAAACCACCTGGATAACAATAAATACCAATCATCCTTCAAAGCAGCTCATTTGCACTCTGTGTGGCTCATTGGAAATAACCAATTGGTTATTTGGTTCCAAAAGAGCTTAACCAGAAGAGCAGTGAAAGAGAGAGAGAGAGAGAGAGAGAGAGAGAGAGAGAGAGAGAGAG
>NW_027186492.1:22873280-22883202 GCF_028583685.1 Petaurus breviceps papuanus
AGAGAGAGACAGAGACAGAGACAGAGAGAGACAGAGACAGAGAGAGACAGAGAGACAGAGAGAGACAGAGAGAGAGAGAGAGAGATTGTGTGTACATGTGCAGAGCTGTGGTTGTTGGCTCAACATTATTACCTCAAAATCCTCAGCAATAGTTTAACTTCTAAATTCTAAGAGGTAATTTCAGGCAAACTACCATACATAGTGTTAGTAGAGATAGGGACTGGACCTATGTATTTAATGTATGTAAACTCCCAAATGAAGAAACTACTTCTCCTATGGAAGGATAGCACTTTTTTAAAAAATAAATTCTCTTTTTTTTGTACAGGGGAAGGCAAGGCAATTGGGGTTAAGTGACTTGCCCAAGGACACACAACTAGTCAAGTGTCAAGTGTCTGAGGCCGGATTTGAACTCAGGTCCTCCTGACTTCAGGGCCGGTGCTCTATTCACTACACCAAGGATAGTACTTTCCATATAATTTAATTAGAGCATTGAGAAGTAAATTGACTTGTACAAGTACCATAGCTAATATGTGTCAGGGATAAGATTGAACCTAGGTCTTTCTAACACCAAGGCCAGCTCCCTAAGCAACACTCTTATTTATACTGCCTCTCAGGATGTCAGTCATATAGGAAAAATAGTGCATGTCAAGACACAAAGGTGAGGTAGAACAAAAATAACTTGTATAACACATAGAAAATTCCTCTACAGTAACTAAAAGGTTGTGAACTACTTAACTGAGAGGAGGCTTTGGTTCATTACAACAGAAGAGATCTCAGAAGTCAACAGGTCCACCCCCTTCATTTTACAGATAAGAAAACTGAGGTCCAGAGAGTTTAAGTAAACTGAGGCCCAAGGTCATATGTGAGGGAATTGGAAGGGGCCTGAAGTATAGCAGAGATTAGAGGCCATTAGTAAACCCAGACGAAAAGAACACAACTGGGGAGGAAGGGAGCAATGTTTAAATCAAGATTCAATAGAGTAAATAGAAATCTGGGTTGAGATTGAAGCCAGGAGTCAACAGGTAACCAATCCAGAGCCTGAGGAAGGAAATCATGAACTGAGTCCAAGAGCAAAATGTCCAAGGACATAGAGAACATCTGCAATGGACAAGTGTGAGAAAGCACTACAAATAAGGAAAAGTACAAAGCAAGGGTGATTGCTCGTATGAAAAATCAGTCAGATAGAATGTTCTTTTATTGCAGAGGCATGATAGCCTTCTAAGGGTATGCTGGAGCCTTTTTGGACTGGCTCTTAAGAGCTGAATGTTAAATTTTTATTGTATTTGTTGTTTTTCAGTTGTATCTGACTTCCTGACCCCATTTGGGGTTTTCTTGGCAAATATATTGGAGTGGTTCACAATTTCCTTCCCAGTTCATTTTACAGATGAGGAAACTGAGGCAAATAGGCTGAAATGACTTGCCCAGGGTCACAGATCTAGTGTCTAAGGCCACATTTGAACTCAGATCTTCTGGACTCTAGGCCTGACACACTATCTACTGTGTCACCTTGTGAACATTTACATTTCAGAAATAAACACTAAAAATGAAGGTTTGATTTATTGTCTTATTGATGGAGAAAATGTTAATGATGCAAATTAAACTGAAATTTGTCAAGTATACTTTTTTTCAGAGAGCTGGTTGTTAAACATTTACCAGCACACTCTTGCCTGGCGCCATCTTCTTTCAGATGCAGTACCATGGCTGTGGGCAAGGATGTGGGCAAGGACGTCATCACTCCCCCAGAAGCTTTCCATGAATACAAGGTTCTGACTTAACAAAATATTATTATTGGAAGACCTTCACCAACTTGGGGAGTCAATGTTTGTTGCCAGAAAGAATTCAAGGCAACATGCTATTTGAATTGAAAGAATGTACCACCTGCCTCTGGTGCCTATTAGAAAGCCTTCAGATGTTTCTGTACAGGTTTATCTGGGTAAACTTGAAAATGAAGTGGCATTGATATTCTATCAAACTGATGAGGGATTACATATCTCCTGGCATTACAGTAAAACCTCCCCCTTAGGCGGATTTTGATGCACTCTCTACCAACTTATTAAGTGCTCCATGAATTTCATCTCTTGTTTTTCAGTTGCTACTTTTCCCATTGGCAGTTGGTGTTGGCCTAGGCATTGTAGAATGGCCTAGAGAGATTCAGAATGTTGAGAGGGATCCTAGATGCCAGCACATATGAAAGTATTACTGAGCCAAACTAAACCACCTCCCCCCACACACACAGTCTACCAGTTCTTTAATAACAAAGATTGTGGACCTATGAGATAGTGCAAGGCCATTGTAGAAGCCATATGGTATACTCTAATATTCATATAGGCCATGACATAACTTGAAGACTATTTTCTGCTCATTACCCTCCAGTATCAAATCAGATTGAATACTCCCTAGAGGCCAGTTTTGGCAAATTGCACCATCTGAGCCAGTTGGTCCAATATTGATTCCAGATAGTAATAAAATTCAAGACCCTTTTATCATAGCAGAGCCTCAACTCCCTGTTCCTTTTTTTTTTTCTTTTTAGAGAGGGGAAGCTAGGGCAGTTGGGTTTAAATGACTTGCCGAAGGTCACATGGCTAGTTTTTGTGTTAAGTGTATGAGGCTGGATTTGAACTCAGGTCCTCCTGACTCCAAGGCTGGTGCTCTATTCACTGTGCCACCTAGTCACCCCTGCCCCTCCCCCCCATTCCTTTTCTTAAGAAATAGTATTAAAGGTCTGGTAGGAGACATGGAAGTTTTCATGATTCCTTCATAATATTTTTTTGTTCCAAGAAATTCTTACATGAATAGATCTACATAGTTGTATTTATACTTCTAGGACCAAGTTAATAACAAAATTACAAGGTCAATACAGTGGTAACTGAATATGTCCCAAAACTGAATGTGTCCCAGAATTCCCTAGAATTGGCGAGAGTGTCTGTTTACAGTCTATCTGGGGACCATAGCTAGGTAAGGTAGATATCTACTCTAGCCAGTGCTTCTGGTAGTATGCTGAGCAGCATGTGACATTGCCTAAATTCCAGAAATATCCAAATTAGGAAAATCATGGCAACAAATGGCCAAAGAGTACTTGGGAGTGTGTGAATGGTTGATATTAAGGTTAAGCAATTATAATATTGCTTCACTGAGCAAGAAAAGACTTTGTCTTCTGCATTACTGGTCCAGAAAGAATTGGGTGCCTGCTGATTATCTCAGCTATCACCAGGAAGAGAAGTTAAGGTCCCAGAGAAAGCTATCTTTGGTATCTATTAAATCCTTTGAGGCTCCAGAATTCACCAAAGCTGTGACTGGCAATCCTGATCATTGTAGAGTTTCATCTCTAGGATCAGGAATAGGAAGAGTTTTAGGAAAGATGAAGTTTTAACTCAGAATGGGAACTAGAAGGAAGGGGTCTCTATCAAGACCATCTTCCCCCACCTATACATGGAGGTGGACAAGATAATATATGGATAACCCTATTTCTTATTGTGCCTTGGAGCAAGTTATCTGTGAGCCAGATCTGGAACCCCACCACCTAGAGAGTCTCTTTCATATTATACATTATACATTGCTATTGGGAGGGGAGGAATGCTGGAGGAATTGCAGCAGATTTGGGCTCAACTGAAGATAGGACTCCAAATGGGTATATTACAAGATGATCATGGGTCAGTCAATGGTTAACCACCTCCCCCAGCTTAGTGAATCTTCCTGCTAATTCATTTCAAAGAGGCCTGGCCAAATTTTCTTTAAAAAAAGATTAATCAAAGCAAGTGTATTCCAAGATAAATACTGGCTTTGGGTCTTGCCTTAAGGAATTAGCCTATTTTGCCATCTTTCTACTTCTCTAGCTTAGCCAGTGAATCCAATAGCTAGTTATTTTGAAGTTAAAAGAAAATACTGAAAGTCTCCAAACTCTCCTGAAGGAATTCCTTCACACCATCTGCTAAATGGCATTTCCTTGTAAAGTAAGGGGTGGACCAGTGAGTAGCTAGTCCCAATGGACAAGACAACCTAACAGCATCTTAAGATAGAGGAAGTCCCTGGGCTGAAGGTCCAGAAATTTCAGGGAGTTCCTTTGCTCCCTAACTGATAAACTAGTCTGAGAACTTCACTATACACTAGTAGGTAAGATAGCTGCCTGAAACCATTTCTAGAACCATTCATTTACTTAAGCCCAGAGGCTCCCCAGTCAATTAACTAACAACATAGGCTTGGTTGACTTACTCCACCCTATCTATTCCCTTTAAAGTAAGTGATAAGATAGTCAATCAATCATAGGCTTTAAACTAAGTGTGAAATGTCTTCAAAAAGCCCATTTGACCAAATGGAATAATGTCAAACCAGAAGTCTGTTCCAATTGGGTGAGGGATTTTATCATATCCTCTGGGTCCTGTGTAAAGGTATTAAGTAATCTAGAATCAGAAAATTCCAGAAATTAGAGCAAACACAACTTTCCAAAAAAACCCCTGAGGAAAAATCACCTGGAAGGGAAGGAGAAGCCTAGGCTTCAGCCTTGGCCAAATGTTTTTCTCCCTTCCCCCTTTTGCCAAAGGAGGATTTTTCAAGCTTTAAAGGGTCCAGAGAATTTTGTATTTCCCATCTTTGAATTAGCATCCTAGCATTGTCACCCAGGACAGCAATAGCAGTGTCCGCATTTGGAGCCAAAGACAAGCTGGAGGCAGAGTCACCATGCTTAAGTATCCATGAATGGGAGGAAAGGTCTTCCAGCAACCAGAATCTATGATTTACCCCAAAGTTTGAGTCCAACCATGGACTTTTGACATCACATACTTTTGGGGAATGTTGTCTACCAACTGTTCTTCCTGCATCACCTTAGTAAGTATCCCTTTCTAAAAATTACTTAAGATCTACTGACTACATTATTCTCAACTGATAATCTGGAGTTCAGGAGAGGAGAAAACATATTAGTGGGGGTTTAAGCTAATGGCATTACATGTATCACCCTTAATTCCTGAGTGGTACCCCTAGGACTCTGAGAGGAAGAAGAAATTTTATTCTAGAACCTGAGACATATCAATTAGACTGGAAGTTGGAATATGAATTCTTGGAACATATATAAACTACATTAAGTACCTACTATGTGGCAAGCACTGTACTAAGTTCTGGGCATGTAAATACAAAGAATAACACAATCTCTACTCAAAAGGAATTTACTTTACAAGAGTGCAACCACCTTTTTCCCCCTCTGGTTTGGCCTTTGGAACTGGAACATTTAGGATAGTTGCTATGTCCCCACCCCCTAAAGGGTTAGGGAAGAGGGCCACTGTACACTTAGAGATTAGAGGCAAGAGAAAGGTCTAAAGAGAGAGAAAACGCACCTGGAGATGGAAGGGCATGGTGTAGGGCCTGTTGCAAACCAAGGTCCGGGAGAGCAAACAGAAATTTGGGCTAAGGCCAAAACCTGGAGTTCACAAAGGCAGCTGATCAGAAGTTGTGGACTGAGTCCAAGAGCGAAAAATCCCAAGCAGGTGGAAGCACCATGAAAAGCAGGCTAGAAAAACACCTACATGTTGAGGGAGAGGTGAAGCACCAGCGTCTGATATCTCATCTGCCTCAAGGCATCAGACTGAGACAGTGTCCTCTGATGCGGGCGACAAGCTGGTCTGTCGTCCTCTTCTGTCTGCACTACGGGCTCGACTTGTCAGAGCGAAGGAAGCGCTCTGCTGTATCTGCGATGAAACCAGTCTACACATGCTACACAAGGTCATGAGGAAAGGCGTGGTTGTGAGAAAAGAGTGGGGGGGATTGAGAATAAGCATGTATATTGTACACCTACTGTGTGCCAGGCACACTGTGTGGAGTGCTTTACAAATATTGGCTCATTTGATCCTAACAATAACCCTGTGAGACAGGTGCTATTACTATGCTCATTTTGCAGAAGAAAAAAACGGAGGCAAACAGGGTTGAGTGACTTGCCCAGGTTCACATATATGTTAAGTGTTGGAGTCCAGGTTTGAACTTGAGTCTTCTTGACTCCAGGCTCAGGGCTCTGTACACCGTACCATCTATCTGGGTGCAGGTTTAAAACTGAGAGGTGTGGTGTAGCACAAGCCCCTAAGTTTTTGGTCCTGAGTCTTTCTCTCGTTGGGTCACCACTGGGTGGCCACAACAGTCATGGTTCATGCTGTTCCAAATACCATACATAGCACGCACTAGAACTGGAGGGGTAAGTAAGGATGAAAGTGTTGGTCAGATACAGCCTAGAGATGTCTGTCTCAATAGTACCAACTGAGCTTACTCCCACTACTCCCATCACTAGAGAAGGGTTACGTGGTAGAGGGCATCAAGCAAATGATACATGGCTAGACACAGCTCTGCCTCCCCTCAGAGATTTAGAACTAGAAAAGGCCCTAAAGGCCATCAGGTCCATATTCCCCATTTTACAGATGAGAAAAAGAAGGAACAGAAGGGTTAAGTGACTTGCCTAGGGTGATACTTCTTGTGTCTAAGGAGAAGTCTCTTTGACTCCCTGACCATTATACTATACTGTCATTTCAATGACTTGTACATAGGTAATAAGTGTCATAAGCAGAATTTAAATCCATATCCTCAGACCTCCAGAGCCAGTGTACCTTCCCAAAAACAGACCAGAGGATTGTGGAATTTAGAGGTAGAAGAGACTTTACATGCCATAGCTTCAGAAAGAGGGCCTCAGAGATCATCTGGCCCAGCCCTTTCATTTTACAAATAATTTTACATTTTATAAATTTACATTTTACAAATAAAGACATGGGGAAGGGATTTATCCAAGACACACAGTCAAAATAAAAGCAGATTTTGGAACTAATTTTCTTGATTCCAGAATCTTGTGTTCTTTCTGCTATAAATACTATCACTTCTCAAAACAGTTCTCTCTTCCCTTCCTCTCTGCTTCCTGAGTGACATCAATAATAAAATTCTCTTTTGCCACAATGATAAGGAAACTATTGGACCTTTCTCAATGACTTCTTCATTGTCTTCATCTGTAACCCAGTCCCCACCATTGTATGTGAATGTCCTTAATATTAATTACCCGCCACCACTCTAACAAACAGACCTCTCTGTTTATCCACATCTTTAGCTCCCACAGTATGAGCTCCATCTCCTACTCATCAGGGAATCACAACCAAATTTGCCCCACTTCTAAGAGCCAGAACTTTGAAATTCCTTTCTCTGGTCACAATATCCTGTCCTCAGCTCTCCCACAACCTCATTCCTTCTAAGTCTACTCTTTGTCCTCAGTCTCTCCCTAACCACACCTGCACTGGCTTCACACTCTCTTCAGTCATGACTGTAGAGTCAGACTCTTCAACAATGTGCCATCCTCTGCTAGTTCCTTGCTCCTTTGTCCTTTCATAATTCTCATCCTACGATCCTGAAACTCTTAATTATCCCCACCATTACCCTTTTCTACTACTACAGAACTCATAGGATCACAATAAATCATATTTAGTATAAAATTAAATGATCTAACCTTAATTAGGCCTCACTTCTGCCTGGCAATCTTTTTATTCATGGCTGATAAACTCCCCATCAAACTGCTCACAATGGCTGCTTCAAATATTCTTTTCTCTCCCCTAGCCTCTAACCCCACTCCTAACCACTTCTCTCTCAGATCTGCTATTTTACTGAGAAGATTGAGGGTATCCATCATGAATGCCATTGTTATCCATCCTCTGAGCATCATTACTTCTTTATATTCTCACCCAATTGTCCCTCTTGTCTTAGAAGATGAGATAATCCTCCTTGCCTAGATCAATCCCATCATGTTTAACTTTGATATTCTCATCTCCTCTAGGACATTTTTCTACCAAACATTCCCATATGTTCTCATCATCATTCTTCCTTTAAGGGTGGTTAGGTTTTTTCCCCTCTATCTACAGGTCTTCTCTATTTCTTATCCCTACTATTTCTCCAAACCATCATCCTGAATCTCCTCCCTTTTAAATTAGAAACTCAGAATAAAGTAGTTATATTCACTGTCTCTACTGCCTCACAACCCTTCTCATTCTTCAACTTCTTGCAATCTGGCTTCCATCACCAAAGGTTTATTTTAAAATTTTTCTCCAATATCAACAACAAACTCTTAAATGTAGTTATTAAATTCAATGGCCTTTGCTGATAACTATCTCTTTGACATTCTATCTTTTAGCTTCCATAACACTGCTGTCTCCTTGTTCTCCCTCTATCTCTTTGATGACTCCATCTGCCTGCTTTGATGGTTCTTTTCCACTTGTCAACTAAGCACAGATGTCCTCAAAATCTTTCCTCAACCTTCTTCTTTAAATCTATCTTCTTTTACAATTTAAATTATTTATAGCACTTTGGGCATAATTCCAGATTGCTCTCCAGAATGGTTGGATCCCTTCACAACACCACCAGCAATGCATTAGAGTTCCAATTTGTCCACATCCTCTCCAGCATTTGTCATTTTCTTGTTTTGTCATCTTAGCCAATCTGACTGGTGAGATGTGGTACCTCAGAGTTTTTTTGATTTGCATTTCTCTAATCAATAGTGATTTAGAGCATTTTTCATATGCCTATACATATCCTTAATTTCTTCCTCTGAAAACTGCCTGGTTGTTGTTTTTTTTACTTTGACCACTGACCATTTATCTTTGATCATTTATCAATTGGGGAATTATTTGTATTTTTATAGATTTGACTCAAATCTTTGTATATTTTAGAAATGAGTCCTTTATCAGAGACATTAGTTGTAAAAATTCTTTCCCAATTTTCCACTTCCCTCCTAATCTTGGTTACGTTGGCTTTGTTTGTACAGAATTCAATTTAATGTAATCAAAATTATCCATTTTTCATTTTATAATACTCTCTAATTCTTGTTTGGTCATAAAGTTTTCCCCTCTCCACAAATCTGACAGGTAAACTATTCCTTGCTTTCCCAGATTGCTTATAGTATCAGCCTATATACCTAGATCTTGCACCCATTTAGACTTGATTTTGGTATATTGTGTTAGATAATGGTCTATAACAGTGGCAGTTTCTGCCATACTATATTTCAGTTTTCCCAGCAGTTTTTGTCAAATAGTGAGTTCTTATCCCAAAAACTTGGGTCTTTGGGTTTATCAAACAGTAGATTACTATAGTCATTGACTACTGAGTCTCATGTACCCAATCTATTCTATTGAACCACTACTCTATTCCTTAGTCAGTACCAAGTAGTTTTGAGGACTGCTGCTTTATAATACAGATTGAAATCTGGTATAGCTAGTCCACCTTCCCTAGCATTTCTTTTCATTAATTCCCTTGATATTCTGGACCATTTGTTCTTCCAAATGAATTGTGTTACTATTTTTTCTAGCTCTATAAAGTAGTTTTTTGGTAAATTGATTGGTATGGCACTAAATGTATAATTTAGTTAAGGTAAAATCGTCATTTTTTTATATTAGCTCGACCCAGCCATGAGCAATTGATCTTTTTCCACTTAGTTAGATCTGACTTTGTGTGAAAAGTGTTTTGTAGTTGTGTTCATATAGGTCCTGGGTTTGTTTTGGCAGGTAGATCCCCAAATATTTTATAATGTCTACAATAGCTTTAAACGGGATTTCTCTTTCTATCTCTTGCTATTGAATTTCATTAGAAATATACAGGAATGCCAAGGATTTATGTGGGTTTATTTTATATCCTGCAACTTTGCCAAATTTATTTGTCTCAAGTAGTTTTTTACTTGATTTTCCAGGATTCTCTAAGTATATCATCATATCATCTGCAAAGAGTGATAGCTTGGTCTCTTCTTTGCCTATTTTGATTCCTTTGATTTCTTTTTCTTCTCTAATTGCTACTGCTAACATTTCTAGTACCAGATTGAATAAGAGGGGTGATAGTAGACACCCTTGTTTCACCCTTGATCTTATTGGAAATGCTTCTAGCTTATCCCCATTACATATAATACTTGCTGATGGCTTTAAATAGATGC
>NW_027186493.1:0-16109 GCF_028583685.1 Petaurus breviceps papuanus
TTTCCTGTCTGTGGCCTTTGGGAGAGCAGGGGAAAGGAGGGAGAGGGCCCTGGGACCGGGACTGATGCCCAGAGACGCCCTGCTGTGTGTCCATGCGGCCCTCTGTCCCACTCTTTAAAACCACTGGGCTTTGTGTATTCTTATCCAGGAGGGCTCACATATTTCCTCTGTATATTTATAAGAACTGAAGGACTGTCTTTATAATGGTATATATGTGTGAATGTGTGTGTGTATATATATATATATATATATATATACATATATATGGATATATATAAATAATCCTACAGATAGGAAAGAACCCCTATATCTCATTTATATATATATATATATATATATTCTCGATATTCATCTGAATACTCATATATATGACTACAGAGTCTCCTGTAAAGTATAAATAATTCATATTTGTGTAAATGAATACATAGAGAATGTATGATAATTCAGACATATGAAGACAGAGGATTGTAAGGGTTATGGGATTTAAAGATCTTCCTTGCCCCATTGGACTTGCTGACATAGCAGGAAGGGGCGGAGCAAGAGGAAGCAGAAGCCAAGCTAGAGTTCCTGCGGTGGCTAGCAGTGGAGGCGACGGCGGCAGCAGCAGCAGAGGCAGCGGCTGCGGCAGCGCGAAGCCCTTTTTGAGTCAGCCAGAATTTCTGCTAAGGACTCCTGCTGAGGACTGCCAGGGGCCGGAGCTGCTGGGATCATGCTTCCTGCATGCTGGGTGGTTGCTGTGAGTGGGAAGAGGAGGACCTTTGCCTGAGGTAGCCTGTTCTGTTTTAAAGGCTTGAGAATGTGGGTGCTTTCTACTTTATCTACCTGTGCCAATTTCATAACTACTCTGATGGCTTTCACTTTCTGGTTTTGGGACTCAGTCTTTTGGTATTTTAATAAATTTTCTAGCTTATTCCCCCATATGGCAAGCATGATGTATTTTGTGATGGATAATTATATCAGCATATCTGTAATTTCCATAGGCATTGTGAATATGGCATTGCTGATACAAGGATATAGACATATAGCCATATATAAATATACATTCAGTTCCTTTCTCTTCATTCTCATGGACATGTGCTCATTGATACTTTCTGTAAATTCATTTATATGATTTATACATTCTATCTCCTCATAAACATTAGTAGTCACTCTTTCTTCCTACCATATGCGTACTGACACATTCATTCTCTATTTTTCTATAGGAGTACACATTTTCTCCCTTTTCACTTCTGTGTGTTTGTATTATGTGTATGTGCTTCACGTTCCTCTGTGTTCACTCCATATAGCTGAATGTATTCCATGCTTCTTTCCCTCTGAGAGAATAAATAAAGACTCCTATCCCTGTACACAGAGAATATATCAGTGCTCATATATGGGAATATAGACCAAGAATAAAGGGACTAGTTTGGACAAAAATATGAATTTAATGAGTAGTCACGAATGAAGAACTTTAATAGCAATACAGAAAGACTGTATAAGTGCGCATATATGTGAACATATAGAGAGGATATAGAAGAATCATATAGCTGAGTCAAAAAAAGAACATATCCTCTATTTGTATGCACTGAATACATGATTGCTCATATGTGTGTATGACCATAGAGAAAATATGGGGGAAGCCACATATATTGACTAATATAAAAAGTACATGTGAGTACTAAAATATGTACATCAAGGGAGTATGGAAGAGGATTCATGCATAACCATACAGAAAGAAAACCTATCAATGCTCAGGTGTATGGATACCATGAGAGAAGAGGGGAGTACTCATACATGTCAAAATACACATGGAAGACAGGAATGCTCATCTAGGAGGAGATCTGTCATGAGCTTCCAACACCCTTTTCCATGAGATGTCCCTTAGGAGCTCAGCTTCTCAGCCTACTTTGCCTTTGTATACCTGACCTCTCCACTTCCCTAGTCAATCAGACATTTCCAAAGGCCCTCTGGAGACTCTCTTTCATCTCCTCACCATTATTGCTAATCTATATCGATTAAACTTTTAATGAAATTATTATACTGGAGGTGCATAAGTGTGAGTGTGTATAACTGTAAGACTCTGTGTGTGTGTGTGTGTTCCATCTTCCATTCCATTCAATTGTTGCCAACTCCTTGGATTAGGTAATATTGAACTGGGTTTAATGTAGGCTACAACTTTCTATGTTGTGCCTTCCTTTAGATTTCTATTAACTACAGTATTTGTTCCAATTAGTTTGGGCCCATTGAGGAAGTGTTTATATTGCTCCTGGTGAAGCTCTCCCATATTTCTGGCCCCATTGTGACAAACAATTGGATTGGGTGTCTGCTTCTGGCATCTTCGGGCTGTTTGCAGGAGGGGACAATCTTAGTGATAGATGTCCTTGAGGCTGGTCACTGTAGGTTGGGGGGAAAGTCCTCTTTCTCTGGTGGGCAGAATTCCACTGACTTGCCTAGGGTGGGAAAGGAAAGGGCACGTGAGATCTGCTCAAGGGGTTATTGGGGCTTCCTTTCCTACCTGGATTCCCAGAGCCCCCTTCTGCAGCCTAAGTAGGTCTGTTTGAAGACCTGAAAATTCCCCCTCTGTTCTGCTGTTAATCTGTTCCTTCCTTACCATCACTGAAAACCCAACTGCCGCCCAGCCCACCTCCACTAAGCAGTTTTTGACCCCTGTCTCTCCAAGGTTTGCCTCCTTTGGCCAAGGCTTTGCCACTGCTAGCACATTGGACATGTCCAAGGCACACCTTTTCCCTCCCTAGATTGGGAGTTCTCTGAGAGCAGGAAACAGGCACTTTGCCTGGGCTAATGCCTCCAAGCCCCGGGAAAATGTTCATGGAGGGCTCTGAGTGAAGCAGCCAGGGGTCATCCCCCTTATTTCACAAATAAAAGAAACCCATTCAAGGAAGGCATGAGGATTAACTCAGGCTCCCCCTACTAACTGCATATCCCAGGCTGGCCTAAAGCTTTCTGGGGAGGGAATGGTGGGAATGTTGGTTTGTTTTTTACTTAACTCCACTGTCATAACTGAAGACTCCCCAAAATCCAGTTCTACCGGGAACCTGCCCACAGGCTTCTGGGGAGTGCCTTCCCAGGGACCCTCAACCCATGAAGCTTGGCTGTCAGAGGAGGGAGAAGCCAAAATGGAAGCCTGCTAGCCTGGCAGGCAAGAGAGACTGAGGCTTAAGGTGTGGGTCTGTCCCTTACTGACTGTGCCCTTGGTCATGTCCCTGGCCTCCTCTTGACCTCATTTACCCTTTTTCTCAAATGAGGATGTTGAACTAGATGAGCTATGAGGTCTCCCATAGCCTTCCATCCTACCCAAACATGCAAGGTAAATCTGACCCTGCCCCCACATCTATACCCCTGCCAATATTTGCAAACTAGCTCCCAACCCACCCAGTTGAGAAATCCCAGCTGGTCTCATTCCTTCCCTTGAGGCAGCCCCCAGTCAGCCAGTCCAGCCTTTTTTCTAACCGTAATGACTGGAATAAAACTCCTGGTTCTTTTCCTTGACCTGCCTCATGAAGCAGAGGCGTTCTCCCTGCCACACACACCCTTCCTCACAGGGATTGTCAAACTTCGGAGTCCAGGAGTGGGATAAGGTCCCATAAGGAACAGATAGGGATCCTTTCCCTACCATGGGCAGGAGTCCTGGGGTCTG
The DNA here is from genome assembly GCF_028583685.1 of Petaurus breviceps papuanus. NCBI lineage: Eukaryota > Metazoa > Chordata > Mammalia > Diprotodontia > Petauridae > Petaurus > Petaurus breviceps. Next base: position 3,638 of record NW_027186493.1, read on the forward strand.
TGGCTTGTGTTTCCTGGCCCCTGGAGTCAGGAGGACCTGAGTCCAAATCCGATCTCAGGCACTAGCTGTGTGACCTTGGGCAAGTCACTTAAACCCAATTGCTCTGCCTTCCCCCCAATATTAAATAATATTGTTACTTAGCATTTATACAGTACTTTAACGTTTATAAAACATTGTACAAATGAGTACAAGATGAAGAATCTGTGGCTGAAGTATCATATTGTATGATAAAAACTTAAGAGTTCTTAGTGGACACCAAACTCAGTATGAGATATCTAGTGGACATGGCAGCCAAAAAAAAAAATCCCTAATTTTGTTCTAACTTGTTCAGAGAATAACAGGGAGCTGAGACCTGAGTTCAAGGTAAATTTGGGTGTGGATTTATTGATTAATCGTGCAACTGCCTGCAGTATACACTGAAATCAGGCAGCCCCGAATTGTGGTACACACAGTATTTTTAAAGGCTAAAACCACAATTGGGGAGGGGGGCTAGCATGAGCAATGACATACAGAGGCCAAGAATTTCAATTGGTTAGATCTATAGCTCAGGGCTAATTTGGGCAATATGGCACAAGGGTGCAACTTTTCCTGGAAGGGGGTCCCTCACAGAACAGGGTGGAGGGTACAGGGTGAAGGGTTGTTGGGTAATGGGGACAGGCTATGGTCATGTTCTGGGTACAGGGTGAAGGGTATTGGGTGATGGGGACAGTCTAGGGTCATGTTCTGGGTACAGGGTGTGGGGAGACTGCTTGGTCAGCAGAACAGGACAGGGTGGTCTCTTCTTTTTTTTATTTTTTAAAACAGACTTTTTATTTTTTAGTTTACATCATTCATTTCCACAATATTTTGAGTTAAAAAATTTCTACTCATTTTCCCTACCCACTACCCCAAAACAGCGTTCCCACTGAATACACCCTCCCCCAATCTGTTCTCTCCCATATCTTCCCCCATTCCCCTTTCAACTTTCCAGTAGGGCACAGTGGATCTCTATGCCCCAGTGCCTGTATATCTAATTTCCCAGTTACATGTAAAATATTAATAATAATATGTACATATAATTTTAAACATTTGATTTTAAAACTTTGGATTCCAGATTCTTTCCCTTCCTCCCTTGTCACCCACCTTCACTGGAAAGATAAGAAATTCAATATAGGATGTACATGAGTAGCTATGCAAAACATTTCCATAGTGTTTACATTGTGAAAGATTGACCATATTTCTCTCTATTCTATCCCACCTCCCACTTGTTCTATTCTCTCTTTTGATCCTTTCCCTTTTCAAAAGTGGGTGCTTACAAATTCCCTCCCCCCAGCCTGCCCTCCCTTTCATTATCCCCCCTCTCTTCCCCTTCCCCTCTACTCTCCTGTAGGGTGAGATATCCTATTTAGTGTGTGTGCCATTCCCTCCCTAAGCCAAATTCAATGAGAAGAAGTTTTACTCATTTCCTTTTGCCTTCCTGTTCTTCCCCTCCATTGTAACAATTTTCCCTTGGCTCTTCTATATGAAATAATTTACTCCATGCTGTTTCTCCCCATCTCCTCTCATTATATTCCTTTCTCACCTCTTATTTTCACCTTTTTAAGCATCATCCCTTCCTATTCTATTCGTCCTGTGCCCACTGTCTTTGTATGTCTGTAAACATATATACACACACTCACATATGTATTCATATGCCCATATACACTCCTATATAGATATATATGTATGTATACATATATACACATATATACATTTCTATTCCCTTCAGCTATTCTCATACTGAGAAAAGTTTCAAAAGTTACAATTATCGTTTTTCCATGTAGGAATATAAGCAGCTCAGCTTTGATAAGTTCCTTATGATTTCTTTTCCCTGTTTACCTTCTCAAGCTTCTCTTGCTTCTTGTATCTGAATGTCAAATTTTCTATTCAACTCTGGTTTTTTCATCAAGATTGCTTGAAAGTCCTCTCTTCCACTGAATGACCATATTTTCCCCCTGAAACATGATACTCAGTTTTGCTGGGTAGGTGATTCTTGGTTTTAATCTCAGCTCCTTTGACCTGTGGAATATCATATTCCAAGCCCTTCGATCCCTCAATGCGGAAGCTGCCAGGTCCTGAGTTATCCTGATTGTGTTTCCACAATATTGAAATGTTTCTTCCTGGCTGTTTGTAATATTTTCTCCTTGTTTTGAGAACTCTACAACCTGACTATAATATTCCTAGGAGTTTCTTTTTGGGATCTTTTTCAGGAGGTGATTGGTGGACTCTCAACCTCTATTTTGCCCTCTGGTACTAAAACATCAGGACAATTTTTCTTGAGAACTTCTTGAAGGATGATTTCTAGGTTCTTATTTTGATCATGGCTTTCAATTCAATTTCAATTCAAAAGATTATTTTCTAATAATTTTTAAATTATGTCTCCTGGATCTATTTTCCAGGTCAGTGGTTTTTCCCATGAGATATTTCACATTGCCTTCTATTTTTTCATTTGTTTGGATCTGTTTAATAGTATCTTGATTTCTCATAAAGTCACTAGTTTCCATTTGCTCCAATCTAATTCTGAAGGAATGATTCTCTTCAGTGAGCTTTTGAGATTCTTTTTCCACCTGGAAAATTCGCCTTTTTAAGACATTCTTCTCCTCATTGCCTTTTTGAGCCTCTTTTGCCATCTGAGTTCTATTTTTTAAGGTGTTATTTTTTTCAGGTTGTTGACTCTCATTTCATAATTTTCTTGCATCATTCTCATTTCTCTTCCCAATTTTTCCTCTGCTTCTCTTATTTGATTTTCAAAATCCTTTTTCAGCTCCTCTATGGCCTATAAGCAGCTTATTCTTTTGTTCGAAGCTTTTGGTGCAGGAGTTCTGACTTTGTTGTCTTCCTCCTGTTCCATGCTTTGATCCTTTTTGTCCCCAAAATATGAGTGTAAAGTTGGGTTGCTCTGTGTGCTTTGCTTCCTTTGCCTGCTCGTATTGCCTGCCCCTCAATTGCTTAACTTTTGGGCTTTTTGCCACAGTAGGACTCTGCTACCAGAAACGGGAACTTTATCCCAAACGTTGGGGTTTTCTCAGCTGCTGGAGGTATTAGTTGGGTACCCTCTCTGAAGCCTCCAGGCAAGCTGGTCATATACCGCAGGACCTCTACTATAGACAGCAATCCAGATCCAAGCAGGTTAAATCAATAGCGATTACCCCTCAGACTGGTCACTTGGTCCCCCTACGCTCTGCAGGTCAGGAGCTGAAGCTGCCATGTGGTTGTGGCTGCATGCCCATGACACCTCAGCCACTTCTCGCCCCAGAGCCAAAGGTCAGATCGCACTCTGAATTTCCAGGTACCAAAGTCCACACTGCACTGACCTCTCACTTTTTCCTTGGCGTCTATGGGTTGATAATTCTGGAAACCGCCCCAGCTGCTGGTGATGTGAAGTCCCTCCAGCCAGCGACTGGTCAGGCTGCCCCAGGGCTAAGACCTCTGGCTTGAGCGGTGCTGGGCTTGGCTCTCAGAACACTGGACCTTGGGTTACTTAACCCAAGTTACTTAACCCCAATTGCCCTCCAAAAACAAAAGAAAGAAATCTAGAGAATCCACTGATCACCTCCTGAAAGAGATCCCAAATTGAAAAGTCCTGGAAATATTGTGGCCAAACTCAAGAACTACCAGGTAAAGTAGAAAATACTTCAAGTGGCCAGAAAGAAATAATTCAAATATCGTGGAACCACAGTGAGGATCACACAGGATTTGGCAGCCTCTACACTGAAAGATCAGAGGACATGAAATACAATTTTTCACAAGGCAAAAGAGCTCGGCTTACAACCAAGGATCACCTACCCAGAGAAATTGAACATATTCTTCTAGGCAAGGAGATGGTCATTCAATGATATAACAGATTTCCAGACCTTCCCGATGAAAAAGCCAGAACTCAATGGAAAGTTCAACCTCCCATTATGAGACACAAGAGAGACATAGAAAGGTAAACGAGGAAAACACACGCACACTGTTATTTAATAAGAGCAAACTGTTTATAGACAAGTAGAGGGTATGAGTATAAATTACACAAAATGACGATAAAAAAACTTTAATAAGGGCTACAAAGGGACTGAAATGGAAGAAGAAGAAAGAATGAAGTGGAAAAAGGTAAATTATGCCACACAAAGAGGCATAAAAACAATATAGCAGAGGGAAAGAAGGGAAGGAGATGGGTATTTATTGTATTAGCTTTTCCCTCATTGGTTTTGGAGTAAGGAAGGAATAACACAAAGAGTTAAGCACAGGACTCTACAGAGAAGAGACACAAACGTATAATAATAGAGGGAAAGAGGGGAGGGAGAGGAGTTTTGCATGAGATTTGTTCCTGTCACTCTTGGTGGGAAGAAGAAATACCCTACAGGCAGTAGGAGGGGGGGAAGGTTTTGGAAAGGGGGGTTGTTAGAAGGGAGGGAAGAAGTAAAGAGGAAGGGGAGGAAAAGGGAGAGGGGCTGCTAAGAAGGGAATACTGAGGGAGGCAGTTGGTCAAAAGAAAAATTCTTAAAGAGGGGAAGAGAGAAGGGGAGAAAAATATGAGCATAAACAGGGGAAGGAATAGGATAGAGGGAAATTCACAGATAGTAATCATAAGTGTGAACTTGAATGGGATGAACTCTCCCATAAAATGGAGGCAGATAGCAGAATGGATTAAAAACCATAATCCTACAATATGTCTTTTACAAGAAACACATCTGAAACAGACAGATATGTATAGGGCAAAGGTAAAAGGCTGCAGTAAAATATATCATGCCTCAGCTAAAGTAGAAAAAAGCAGGGGTAGCAATCCTTACCTCAAATAAAGCAAAAGCAAAAATTGATCTAATTTAAAGAGATAAGGAAGGAAACTATATCTTGCTAAAAGGCACCATCGAGAATGAAGTAATATCACTATTTAACATTTATGCACCAAGTGGTATAGCATCCAGATTCCTAGAGGAGAAGGTAAGGGAATTAGAGGAAGAAATAGATAGCAAAACTATATGAGTGGGGGATCTTAATCTCCCCCTCTCTTAACTTGATAAATCTAACCTCAAAATAAACAAGAAAGAAGTTAAGGAGGTAAAGAGAATTTTAGAAAAGGAATATACATTCTTCTCAGCATTACATGGCACAGGCACAAAAATCGACCATGTACTAGGGCATAAAAACCTCACAATTCAGTGCAGAAAGGCAGAACTATTAAATGCATCATTCTTGGGGCAGAGTCAAGATGGCAGAGTAAAAGCAGGACCTCTGCCTAGCACCGGCTTCCACCTTCCCCAATCCATGTAAAAAGGTGACTCTGAACAAACTTTGGAGCTGTAGAACCCACAAAATGACACAGAGAAACTAACTTCCCACTGAGGACAGCCTTGCAGGCCAGAAGAAATCAGTCATCACATCACTCTGGGAGCCGAGCCCAGGCCCGTGTGAGCCAGAGGTTTTAGCCCCAGGGAAGGTCTGACAAGCCGCTGGCCAGAGGGACTCCAGATCAGCAGCAGCTGTGGCCATTTCCAGATTTATCAACACAAAGATACTAAGGACAAAGTGAGAGTTCAGTGCAGTCTGGACTTTGGGACCAGTAGTCCAGAGTGTGTCAGCTTCTGCCCCTAGGGCGAGAAGCCACTGAGATGCCCAGTACAGTGAGAGCCATGTGGCAGCTTCAGCTCCTGGCGGGCAGAGTACAGGGGAAGCAAGCGACCAGTCTGAGGGGTAATCACTCTTGCTTTAACCTGCTTAGATCTGGATGACTGTGTAGGGTTGAAGTCCTGGGGTGCATGACCAGTGAACTAGAGCATGTGGAAGCTTCAAAAAGGGAACCCAACTAATAGTTCCGGCTGCTGAGAAAACCCCAGAGTTTGGGACGAAAGCTCCCCTGTCTGGTGGCAGAGTCCTACTGTGGCAAAAAGCCCAGGGGTCAAGTGACTGAGGGGCGACATGACCAGGCAAAGGAAACAAAGAAGACAGAAGACTCCAACATTAGACTCCTATTTGGGGGACAAAAAAGGAGAAAAGCTTGGAATGAGAGGAAGACAGCAAAGTCAGAACTCCTGCACCAAAAGCTTCAAAGGGAAATACGAGCTGGTTACAGGCCATAGAGGACCTTAAGAAGCAGATAAGAGAAGTGGAGGAAAAATTGGGAAGAGAAAAGAGAACAATGAGAGAAAATTATGAAATGAGAGTCAACAGCCTGACTGAGGGAAATAATACCTTAAAAATAGACTAACTCAATTGGCAAAGAGGCTCAAAAAGGCAATGAGGAGAGGAATGCCTTGAAAAGCCAAATTTGCCAGATGGAAAAAGAATATCAAAAGCTCAATGTGTTGAATCTTTCCCTAGGAATATTATTGCCAATTTGGGAATTCCCAGATCAAGGAGAGAATATTACAAGCAGCCAGGAAGAAACAATTTGAATATTGTGGAAACACGATCAGGATAACACGGGATCTGGCAGCTTCTACATTGAGGGATGGAAGGGCCTGGAATGGGATATTCTGGAGGGCAGAGGAGCTTGGATTAAAACCAAGAATCATGTACCCAGCAAAACTGAGTATCATATTTCAGGGGAAAATATGGTTATTCAGGAGAATAGAGGACTTTCAAGCCAACCAGAGTTGAATGGACAATTTGACATCCACATACAAGAAGCAAGAGAAGCTTGAGAAGGTAAACAGGGAAAAGAAATCATAAGCCACCGATGAAAGTTGAAATATTAACATTCCTACATGGAAAAACAATAATTGTAACTGATGAAACTTTTCTCAGTATGAAAATAGTTGAAGAAAAAAAAATATATATGGGTATATGGGTGTATGAATATATATGTGAATGTGTGTATATATACTTACAGGTATACATAAATAGAGGGCACAGGAACAGTTTAATAGGGAGGGATGATACTTAAAAGGCGAAATTAAGAGGTGAGAGTAATATAATGAGAGAAGATGGGGAGAGACAGAATGGGGCAAACTATCTCATATAGAAGAGGCAAGGGGAAATGGTTACAAAGGAGGGGAAGAATAGGAAAGCAAAAGGGTATGGGTCAACCTTATTATCACTGAATTTGGCTCAGGGAGGCAATGAAATACACACTAAATAGGGTATCTCAACCTACAGGAGAGTAGGGAGTAGAGGATGAGAGGGGGGATTATGGAAGGGAGGGCAGGCAGGGTGGGGAGGGAAGTTGGAAGCACTCACTTTTGAAGAGGGATGGGATCAAAGTAGAGAACAGAACAAGTGGTTGGTGGGATAGGAGGGAGGGAAATATAGTCAGTCTTTTACAATATATCTTCTATGTTAATGTTTTTCATTAGCTACACATGTACAACCTATACTGAACTGCTTATCTCCCCAGGAAGGGTGAGTGACAAGGGAGGAAGGGAATGAATCTGGAACTCAAAGATTTAAAATCAAATGTTTAAAATTGTGTGTGTATGTGTGTGTGCGTATACTATTATTAATACTATCTTAGATGTAGTTGGGAAAGAAGATATACAGGCACTGGGGCATAGAGATCCACCATGCCCTACTGAAAATGTCTAAGGGGGTATGGGAGAAGATATGGGAGAGAGCAGATTGGAGGAGGGGATAGCCTGTGGGACTGCTATTCTGGGGTGGTGGGTAGGAAAAAAGGGGAGAAAATTTGTAACTCAAAATCTGGTGGAAATTAATGATGTAAATGAGAAGGTAATAAAGCATTTGAAAAAATGCATCATTCTCAGATCATGATACAATAAAAATCATATGCAATAAGGGGCCATGGAAAGACAGACTAAAAACTAATTGGAAACTAAACAATTTAATCCTAAAGAATGAGTGGGTCAAACAAGAAATCATAGGAACTATTGGTAACTTCATTCAAGAGAATGACAATAATGAGACAACATACCAAAATTTGTGGGATGCAGCAAAGGTGGTTCTTTGGGGAGTTTTATATCCCTGAGTGCATACATGAATTAATTAGAGAAAAGGAAGGTCAATGAATTAGGCATGCAATTGAAAATGCGAGAAAAAGAACAAATTGAAAATCCACATTAAATACTAAATTAGAAATAATGAAAACCAAAGGAAAGATTAATAAAAATTGAAATTAAGAAAACTATAGAATCAAGAAATAAAACTAAGAGCTGGTTCTATGAAAAAAACAATAAAATTGATAGACCCTTAGACAACATGATAAAAAAAAATAAAGAAGAAAACCAAATATATGAATATCAAAAATGAAAAGGGTGAATCTACCTCCAATAAAGAGGAAATTAAAACAATAATTAGGAATTATTTTGCCAAATAATATGCACATAAATTTTATAATCTTAGTGAAATGGATGAATGTTTACAAAAGTATAAGCTGCCCAGATTAACTTAAGAGGAAGTAAATTACTTAACCCCATCTCAGAAAAAGAAATTGAACAAGCCATAAGTGAACTCCCTAGGAAAAAATCTCCAGGGCCAGACGGATTTACTAGTGAATTCTATCAAACATTGAAAGAACAATTGATTCCAATACTCTACAAACTATTTGGGAAAATTAGTGAAGAAGGAGTCCTATCAAATTCTTTTTATGACACAAACATGATACTGATACCTAAATCAGGAAGAGATAAAACAGAAAAAGAAAATTATAGACCAATTTCCCTCATGAATATAGATGCAAACATTTTAAATAAAATATTAGCAAAAAGACTACAGCAACTTATCACAAGAATTATACACTTTGGTCAGGTAGGATTTATTCCAGGAATGTAAGGATTGTTTAATATTAGGAAAACCATCAGTATAATTGATCATATCAACAATAAAACTAGCAGAAACCACATGATTATCTCAATAGATGCAGAAAAGGCTTTTGACAAAGTACAACATCCATTCCTATTAAAAACACTAGAAAGTATAGAAATAAATGGAGCCTTCCTTAAAATAATAAGTAGAATCTTTTTAAAGCCATCAGCAAGTATTTTATGTAATGGGGATAAGCTAGAAGTATTTCCAGTAAGATCAGGGGTGAAACAAGGCTGACCACTATCACCCCTCTTATTCAATATGGTACTGGAAATGTTAGCAGTAGCAATTAGAGAAGAAAAATAAATCAAAGGAATTAAATTAGGCAAATAAGAGACCAAATTATCACTCTTTGCGGATGATATGATGTTATAATTAGAGAATTTTAAAGAATCAAGTAAAAAGCTACTTGAGACAATAAATATATTTGGCAAAGTTGCAGGATATAAAATAAACCCACATAAAATCCTCGGCATTCCTGTATATTTCTAATGAAATCCAACAGCAAAAGATAGAAAGAGAAATCCCATTTAAAGTTACTGTACACATTATAAAATATTTGGGAATCTACCTTCCAAAACAAACCCAGGACCTATGTGAACACAAGTACAAAACACTTTTCACACAAATAAACTCAGATCTAACTAATTGGAAAAACATCAATTGTTCATGGCTGAGTCGAGTTAATATAATAAACATGACAATTATACCTGATTTAAATTACATATTTAATGCCATACCAATCAACTTACCAAAATATTACATTATAGACCTAGAAAAATAGTAACAAAATTCATTTGGAAGAACAAAAAGTCCAAAATATCAAGAGTATTAATGAAAAGAAATGGTAGGGATGGTGGCCTAGCTATACCTGAATTTAATCTATATTATAAAGCATCAGTCATCAAAACTACTTGGTACTGGCTGAGGAATAGATCAGTGGATCAGTGGAATAGATTGGGTACACAAGACTCAGCAGTTAATAAGTATAATAATATACTCTTTGATAAATCCAAAGACCCCAGTTTTGGGGATAAGAACTCATTATTTGACAAAAATTGCTGGGAAAACTGGAATATAGTATGGCAGAAACTGGGCATAGACCATTATCTAACACCATATACCAAAATTAAGTCTAAATGGGTGCGTGATCTAGGCCTAAAGGATGATGCTGTAAGCAATCAGGGAAAGCAGGGTATAGTTTACCTGTCACATTTATGGAGAGGGAAAAATTTCTTGACCAAACAAGAATTAGAGAGCATCATAAAATGCAAAATGGATAAGTTTGATTACATGAAACTGAAAAGCTTCTATACAAACAAAGCCAATGTAACAAAGATTAAGAGGGAAATTGGAAAATGGGAAAGAAATTTTACAACCAATGTCTCTGATAAAGGCCACATTTCTAAAATATATAGAGAATTGAGTCAAATATATAAGAATGCAAGTTATTCCCCAATGATAAATGGTGAAAGGATATGAACAGACAGTTCTCAGAGGAAGAAATTAGAGATATCTATAAGCATATGAAAAAAATGCTCTAAATCACTACTGATTAGAGAAATGCAAATCAAAATAACTCTGAGGTACCACATCCATGACAAAACAGGAAAATTATAAATACTGGAGATGATGTGGAAAAATTGGAACACTAATACATTGCTGGTGGATTTGTGAACTGACTCAACCATTCTGGAGAGCAATCTGGAACTATTCCCAAAGGGCTATAAGTAATTTCATATCCTTTGACCCAGCAATACCACTTGTAGGGTTGTATCCCAAAGAGATCAAAGAAGTTGGAGGAAGACCCATAGGTACAAAAGTATTTATAGCAGCTCTTTTTGTGTTGGAAAAGAATTGGAAATTAAAGGGATGCCCATCAATTGGAGAATGGTTAAACAAGTTATGGTATATGAATATAATGGAATACTATTGTGCCATGAGAAATGAAGAGCAGATGGACTTCATATCTACCTGGAAAGGCTTATACAAACTGATGCTGAGTAAGAAGAGCAGAACCAGAAAAAAAAATTGTACATAATTACAGATACAACGTATGTGTGATGACCAACTTTGATAGACTGGACACTTCTCAGAAATGTAGGGCTACAAGTAAACTCCAAAAGTCTCATGATGGAGAGAGATGTCTGCATTCAGAAAAAGAACCAGAAAGAAAAGAGTTTGAATGCAGATTGAAGCAAATTACTGGCTCTCTTGCTTTTTCTTGTTTGGTTTGGTTTCTTCTTTCCCACTGTTCATTCCATCCAATGCAATACTTCTTTATAACTTGAACAATGTCTAATGTGAAAGTATCTGTAGATCCTATACCTGGTTCTATGCCCCATGGTAGGGGGGGAGGGGAGGGAGGGGGAGAAAATTTGAAACTCAAAGAACTGGGGAACTGAATCATGTAAACTCAAAGTAAATGAACAAATTAATAAAGACAAACAAACAACAAATAAAGGAATAAATATATAAATGAATGAGTGAATGAATGGATGAATGAATTAATAAACAAACAAATAAATAAATAAATATGGTCATTCAATGAAATATAAGATTTTCAAGGATTCTTGATGAAAAAAAAACAGAGCTGAACAGAATATTTGACTTCCAAATACAAGAAGCAAGAGAAGCATGAGAAGGTAAACAGGAAAAAGAAATCATAAGGAACTTATTAAAGTTGAACTATTTACATTTCTACATGGAAAAATAATAATTGTAACTCATAAGATTTTTCTCAGAATGAGGATAGTTGAAGGGAATATATATGTGTGTGTGTGTGTGTGTGTGTGTGTGTGTGTATAGGAGGGTGTATGTGTATATAAATATATATATGAGTATGGGATTGTGATAGTAATGGCATTTAAAGATTCCCCTGTATTGGCTTGGTTTTCAAATTGATTGTGTTAAAACTCAGAGCTTGTTAATCCCACCTGTGGGATGGAGTTGTTGATGTGAAAAGAGAGTCCTGAACTGGGAGGAGCTGGTGACGTAGATTTGGAGAGACAAGAGAGAGGCGGAAGACCTTTTTGGAAGCAGCACCCACGTGGAGGCAGAGAGAGAGACTGAGAAGGATTGCTGGGGCCACTTTGAATCGCCCTGGACTTTTGAGACCTGCCCCCTGAGCTGCCAAGGACTGAGGAGACATGGCTGTTTTGCTGGTACTTTGTCTGTCTGTTTTGATGTTGTTTTGCCAGATTTGTCCACTGGTGAAAGACAGTCCTGTTGTTGAAGAAGTTCTGGAACCTGGCTTTTGGCTAAGAAGCCCTGAGACTGTCCTGCAGACAGAGAGTGAATACTGTCCACTGGTGAAGGACAGTGCTGTTGTTGCAGGGGTCTGGGGACTGTCCTGCAGACAGAATGAATACTGTCCACTGGTGAAGGACCGTGCTGTTGTTGCAGGGGTCTGGAGACTGTCCTGCAGACAGAGTGAATACTGTCCACTGGTGAAGGACCGTGCTGTTGTTGCAGGGGTTTGGGAACCTTTCTGTTGGTTCAGAAGCCCTGAAGAAGGATTTTCTGGTTGTATGTTTACAGAAATCCTGGGAGAGGGTTTTGCTAATGTTTTCAGGGGTTCTAGGACTGTTGTACAGACAGAGGATGAATTCATGAAGAGACTGGCAATGTATCTTGTGGCCTTGCTAAGCCTTGTCTCCCCAGGAACCAAGATTGCTGAGAACTTGCCTCCTGTCAAGATGAAGAAAAGACCTCC